>NC_090941.1:929149386-929452416 GCF_040938575.1 Ambystoma mexicanum
TGTGTCCGCATTGCATATGGTGCATATAGGGATATTGACTATTATGCCTCTGTTTAAACATATTATGAAACTTCCCTTTAGGTATTTTCTGACAAAAATACACATACACATGTTTATTGTTCTGTTTTAACAGCTGCTATGTCTTAGTGAAACCTCGGATTGAGCCACGTGCTTTAAACACCCATGAAGGTTTGACAGGTGTAGTGTTTCAGTTGTTTGAATTTTATTTTGTTGATTGATAACTTTGGAGTACAAAGGAAGCATATATTAGGCCTGGGTAAATACAAGCATGTTCATTATATTAGCATCTCGGGAGATGTGTACGGGCATACATGTGCACTGAATCTGTAAGTGCTGTATAGAGATATCAAACATGTTTGCGGTCCTACAGACAAACTGCAAATGCGGCCCCAAACATATGTCAACCTATCTGATTTAGAGTCAAGAAACGTACACACATACGGTGGACATAATTCTTTGCAATGTTTATACATTTTCTGAAGGTCCATCTCATGCTGACAGTCGGGACAGAATCGTGAGTTGAGAAGAACAGGGGAGTGTAACCTCCAGACCAAAGAACCTCAATACCACTATTGGACCAGAAGGGCAATAACCTCCCCAACTATACACTTAATGAAGAGGTCATGAATTAACATATCTAGGTATAGCCAACCCTTGTACGGAAGAGACTGTGATGCAATAGGAATATAGTGATCAGATCAGCCACTAGATTGGTGTGGGGTGTCAGTATGGCTCAGCATATGACTTCAGCACATCATGTCACAGATACAAAAAGGGCCTGTGGCAGTCATCGTGGCATTGTCTAGAAACATGGACTGCATCACGTGGCATTGTAGAAGACTCACTAGGGCTTCACATCCCAAACACATCGACACAAAACAGAATGGTCTTCCATTCGCTTTGCCCCGTGGCTAAATGTGTGTTGTATGGTAGTCCAGAAACTGAATGGGAGGAGGAGGGGACCTCCAGACAAAGATCCCTCCAGCACCAGAATGCCCCAACCAGGTGGACTGCCTCCATGCACCAGTCTACTATGTCGTCACTGCCACTTCCCCCGCCACTGCCTCCACCATTGCCACTGCACATACCACCACTGTGGCTGCTTCTGAACCATGGTCGAAAAACAAATACAACACCTTGCCAGGCCAAGCATATGCCACCATGAAGGTTGCCTTGGCCCCCTCCTCCAAACCAACCCATGTTGCTGCTGCATAGACACCCTTGCCAGTTAATGACAAGGTACTAAACCTCCTTGGACTAGGTGAGGTGGTGCTCTATGATTTGCCAGAGTAGGACAAGGAGGGGGAGATATAACAAGGATTGACATGGATAGTCCACACTTCTGAACCTCTCCCAAGTATGCATCAGGACCACACAGAAACAGTTAATGATGATGACCAGGGAGATGTTCATGTGGATCTCCCATCACCAACCTTATCTCCACCCAGAACCGCTGTTTTAACAATTCACAGGACCAGGCTGCCTGGAGATTCAGGCAGCTGTGACCCCCAGCAATAGCATTCCCAACAGCTGAGCCATGTGTGCAGCATAGAGTAGCAGCAGGTTTAGCCTTTAGACTTTATTTCGAAAATATTTTTTTTCATAAAAGCAATACAACATCTCTAAACAAAATTAGAACATATCACTGTGATACAACATTAACAACTATAGAATTCCTGCATAAGAGGGTGTTTTCATCATCATCATCATCATCAAACACCTTTATTCGGCCAAAAAAAGACTATCAAAGTACATCCTGCAAAAAACAATTCTAGAAGTAAGGATACAAATCAGAAACAGAGTTACAGGGAAACACATTAGGGAAAAACACAGGGCTGTTCGAACATGCCACCCCCTTCAAAGGAGGCCCTAAACAGTTCTTTGAGACAATGATCTAAACCCACCATCCCATTACTTCAGCCAGTTCCCAAGGTGCCTCTGGCCCAAGGTGGTCAGATTTGCCCCTGAGAGGGAGCTGTTGTTAGTCAAAACCCCAGTGTTTACTCTGGCGGATCTGGGAGGGGCAGCAGAGTTTGGCAAAGGGCACATGCCGATTGAAATCCCACTCAGAGCTAGATGGCGTGCCCGCCCCCAACCTTCCAAAACCCGGTTAGCTATACTATGGTCCCAAAAAGAAAGTTTAATACTATGCAAGGGGTTCTTGTCCGTGCTTGGAATTCTGCAACAGCTCACCAAAGCTTCTCTACGTACAAACGGGCAACCTCCAGAAGTGTTCAGCCAAAATAGACATTTGTTAAGTAGGGGGTCCCTTGGTTCTGGCTTGTTTGCAACCAATTTAGGCACCCCCTGGAGGAAAGCAATAGGGTGTTTGGGCTTTCCATGTTCAGAGGGATTGTGCTGGCCCCCCGACTTCCGCAAGCCCTGGTCTTTGGACTCAATACCCACAGAGCCCAAGATGGCAGAGGACTGAGCCACCGATGACAAAGACCTTGAACTAAAGTTGGAGACCCTGCCACTCTCCCTGGTAGTTACATGGGGAACACAGGGCCCGTTGTTGGAGAGCGATTCCCCTAGTGCCAGGTTAAGGGGGGCGGCAGTCCCTCTGAGGGTGGTCAGGACCGGGGGGAAACTTTCCAAGGGACTTTCCGGGGATGAGATCTAAAGCCCCAAGGCAACTGAAGCGGTCACCAGGAGCTCCTCCTGCGCAATTCCACCACCCTTCAGTTGGGCCTTTAGTACAGATAGTAGGAGATCCCTAATGATAGCCAGTTCCGCCAGAACTTGGTTACACCCACACCCCCTATATAACAAAGCCTCCTCTGGGAGTCGGGCGGTGGACATGTTACACTCATGGTTGCTGGCGACAGTTGGTTGCTTGATGGTTTCGACCATCCGGGGTGGAGTCAAACGGGGGGACGGACTACCCCCAGAGCTTGTGGACGAGAGCACATCACCCCACGAGCTATCATGGGAGCTGGCGGAAAGTTTGCCCTTTTGGACAAGTTGTTCCAGTCTGACCCCTGCAGCCAGGAGAGATGGCGCGAGTGCTGAGGGGGTTCCATGGCAGAGAGGTTCGATGGGTGTGGCTGTGGTCAGGCCCGGAGCCGTGCTTTGGGACAGGGAAGGACTTAGTTCCGGCTTGCCGCCAGCAACTGCGCTGACATCCGGAAACAACTTGAACAGTCCACCCTGATTACAATGCACGGTGTCTTGGCTCCCCAGGTGCTGCTGGAACGATACTCAAGGTGGATTAGGTGCCACTGCTAGGGTGCCAGACATAGACAGGGACTGATTAGCAATGGGCTTAGTGGCAAACAAGCCAGCACATGACCCAATGGCCCCCAAAATAGTGCCCATGGTAGTTGCTGAGGGTACCCCCCCTGTGGTCGCTGTCTCCTCAATACCACAGTCTTACGCGGGTATTTCTGCAGGGGGGGGTCATGGTCCGTGAGATGGGGACAGGGCAGGAGTGTGGAAAACAGGGATGAGGGGTCAGTAGTCGGCTGCGCCATAGCCGATTCCAGTGTCCAGATACTTATGGGGGCACGCCACACACCTCTATCGGAGTCTGCCTCCCAATCTCACCTCTGAGTTCAAAGTCCAGTACGGTCCCCGTGCCAGTCCCACAAATCTAGCTCCTAGGTCCTAGGACTCCGACTGGACTCCAGCAGCACCGAACACCAAGCGGCGCCAAACACTGCACCCTTGCCCCGCCGTGGTCTTCACCGCTGCGGGGTAGGGAAGGTGCAGATAAGCCCAGGGGAGCGGAGCCAATGATCCAGGAAGTCCTAGAGTCCCGCCAAGCGGCGCCAAACACCGCGCCCTTGCCCCGCCGCGGGCTTCACCACTGCGGGGTAGGGAAGGTGCAGATAAGCCCAGGGGGGCGGAGCAAATGATCCAGGAAGTCCCAGAGTCCTGCCAAGCGGCGCCAAACACCGCGCCCTTGCCCCGACGCGGGCTTCACCGCTGCGGGGTAGGGAAGGTGCAGATAAGCCCAGGGGGGCGGAGCCAATGATCCAGGAAGTCCCAGAGTCCCTCCAAGCAGCGCCAAACACCGCGCCCTTGCCCCGCCACGGGCTTCACCGCTGCGGGGTAGGGAAGGTGCAGATAAGCCCAGTGGGGCGGAGCCAATGATCCAGGAAGTCCCAGAGTCCCGCCAAGCGGCGCCAAACACCGCGCCATAAACAGAAGGCCAAAAGTTTGTAGGGAAGAGAAAGGAAAAAAACACTTAGCAACATTTAGGGTTATGAGGATACTAAGTACGAGAAAGAGAAATGTTCTCCTCAAGTCATTTAGAATAGGACAGAGAAATAACAATTGTGTCAGGTCATCCACAGAACTAAAATACCCAGTTTCTTATTAGAAATTCACCTGGCAACAATAGAATCTAATGGAAAAACGGTTAGCTAGAATATAGAATAGAATTACCCTCTTGCATTGATTCACCAACCAATTTGAATAATTGTCTAAGCAATATTGGGGACAATATTCCTATTGTGTTATACCAAATGCTTTGCAAAATCAAGGCTGTGGCGCATCAGGTTTTTTCCTGGATGAAGTCAGCATACAATTTAGTCATATCAACTGATGTCTCCTCAAAAGGCTTGACAAAATGACTGTGATACCGAAAACAGTAAAGTCATGATTTATTGATTGTAGCCAAGGGCTATGACCACTAACATCTGATGCCTAAAACTCTTTAATAATCCTGCGCATTGAATGGTATTCAGTTTTACTGTAGTGCCACAATCTCGGCCAGAATTTCAAAGATTTAAAGTTCAACATATCTGAAATAAAACCCCAACCTGCCACCAGGTGTTATCAATAACCTATGATATGATATGATATGATATGGCATTCATAATGCGCCTCTACGCAGGTGTTTCAAGGCACAACGTGGTAAGGAGGGGCAACGGAGCGAAGACAGAGACAGCGATCCTACTAGGTCAGGTGTCATTCAGATCATGCAAGTGCAGGGGAAGGGGGAAGAGGAAAAGTGTGGAGTGGGAGGGTGTGGGGACAGTGCAGTACAAGGGGTAATAGAATAAATAAGTGGCAAGTGCAAGGGTAAGTGCAAACAACAGGTGTCAAGTGTTGGTGGGGGACTGTAGGGATACAGAAACAGTCCCCAAGTGCGGGGGTTGACAGGGCAGCAGTGCAAGTGTGTAACTGGTGGGGGAGGGGACCTGGGCCCGAGATCAGAGGGTAACCAGGTGACCAGTACAGTTTCAACAAGTAGTTCAGCAGGGGAGAGGAGGAGAGAAAGCAGAAGCAAAGAGGAAGGTCTTGAGGTGCTTCAGGAACCGGAGATGGTTCTCCTCAAGTTTCAGGGAGGCAGGGAGGCTGTTCCAGAGGAAGGACCCAGCCGAGGAAAGAGATCTGCCACCAATCTATCATATCATATCATATCATATCATATCATATCATATCATGTGCAACAAATAAGAAGAAACACCCCGAAACTCTAAATAAGGCAAGAAGTTATTATCTGTGGGTTGAATTGGGGCTATATGATAATAACCACAAACACCTGTGCAATAATTTACAGATGACATGGCTTTAGCAGTGTAGATATGTTCTATAATATCTAGGTTACATCCACCAAGAATCTTACTGAACCTATGAACTGTGACATTCACTAGTGCGAAGTTCATGGCACAATACGCCACTTGGGAATAAAAATCCAAGTTGTTCTTGAGTATAATCCCGAAGTAAGAAAATTCCTGAACCCATTCTAGTTTCATGGTCGCTGCATACATTGTCGCCAATTTGCCCCTATGGTGACACACGCACATCAGCTTAGAGTTGGCAATATTAAGATCCAAGTCTGGAGCAGCCATACATTCTACATAATCAGCGACCAGAATGTTGTCAGGCTCTTGGCGTTTGTGCAATCAAAACAATGTAAGTCAATGCACAGCTATGCCAGCATATTTTGGTGTGTCGGAAGTAATGGCACGCAGCTTGTGAAGTAAGGTAATATACAGATTGTATATACAGAAGTTATATACAGAATATAATATTCAGGTACTGACCCTGAAAGTTGGGGATGCTCACCATTGTGAACTGTACAGACCCTACCAGTGAGGTTATCTTGTAGAGCCACCGGGATAGATAATAAGGGTTTGAGGAGCCCAAGTTTAATAGAAATTCCCAAAGCTTTCATCGCTGAAACCCAGCTAAAATGAGAATTTATAACCAAGGACCAATTCGTCCAGACCAACTTAAAATTAAGAGTTTGGTCAGCAGTGCTGACTCGCTTTCAGAAGATGCATTGTTTCTCGGCTCTGAAGGCAGTGGAGTTAACCCAGTCAGTTTATCTAGTCTCCCAAACCATTAAGATGAAGTATCAATAAGGGAAATCGGGTGATAAAAAAAGGATCTGCCCTGTTTCTCTTTTTGAAACAAATGGTACACTAGTTGCCTGCCAACTGTTTGGAGGTATGTGGTGGCTTCTAGTAATTGCATTAAAGATGAAAACCAGGAGGAACATTTCCAAGTTCAGTTGAAAAATATCCAATGGGATCAGATCTCTCCCTGGGCCTTTATCATTAGCTAAGAGAAGTAAGGCTTTGTTAACTTCGGTGCAAGAAAGCACAATAGGATCAGCGTTATTGAAAACAAATTCACTTAAAGATAGCGAGTGACTCACCAAACGCAAAGAGTTGCACACAAAAAAAAAATAAAGAAAATCGTCCACTTGTGCGGGGAGATGGTGTTTGCTTCATGGCTATGTTTAGTAGCCCGGTCCCTCGATGCAATGTTCCAAGGCGAAATGTTATTCTTACTGTTGGGAGCAGACTCAAGCTCGTTCCAAGTCATGCATTTCTGGCGTACTTGACCTCAGGTCAGAGTTCTCTTGTAATAAGTCTTGCCTTCGAGCAGGTGTCTCTAGGAGAATTCTTTTCGATAGCAATAAGAATGCTTTTTAGGGTCCTACATTCTTTCATGTAGAAAGCAGCTGGGTCGACCCTGGGGTTAGTTATACTACGCCTTCTAGTTACAACTGACAAAGCAGTTACCATAAGATTGTTCAAAAGTGGTAAAATGCGGTTCCTTAGAAGTTTGCAGACCTGTCTCTTCTGGCACTCTACACTACTTATCTGCACATTATATAATAATATTAGTGAATCATGATCACTCTCTGGCCGGCACTCTATCCAGAAATTATGCCATTTCTCCACGTGCCTCATCAAATGATCTATTATTGATGGGTATCTGCTATTTTTAAAAGTAAAGCAACTTGAACGATCTGAGGGGAAACTTCTGCTCACAGTCCTTAGACATAACTCAGATAAATGGGGTACTAAATGTTTGCCAGCTCTACACAACCCATCAGTGACAGGCCGAAACCAGAACAGTACCCCGACCGCAAGCTAAAGTCACCCCCTGCTATGAAGGGGGGTGAACTATGCTCTAACAGATGTTCACAGACTAGATATTTCCAGGCTGCATGAAACAATCGGGAACATCACCACCCAAACCGCACCGGTGAAAAGAATCATACAAATGAAAAAGGCGCAACAAGCCACCATTTGCAATATTTTAAGAAACATCCACAAGGGAATTACTTGTATACAATGAAGACCAACAGGGAAAAGGTAAGTCTGCAACCAGAGTAACCAAACCTCTGTTATTTATTCCCTTCCAGATTTTTTTTGGCTGAGGAAAAAAAAGTCACAAAAGCGGCAACTGAAAGTGGAGAGGTTGACCATGTTTCTTGGAACTGTATGATATGAAACCAGGAAATATACAAGCAGAAGCCCAATGGTTCATTCGTCTTTCCAGGCTGGCAATGTTTCAGGAAACAATTAAAAGGCTGTCCCTGGTGGAGAGTTAGAAGGCCGGCATGATTTTGAAGCTGAATACCGGCACATTTAAACAGGGTCTGGGGCCTGAGTCGGGAGCTTCATGTGTGGAAAGTTCAGTAGTGATCTTTCAATAATACCCGAATTTCGATCCTTATATTAGATGTCATGAGGATAACAGTGGGTGTGATTCGCCTTGCATCCCAGTTAGTATTAGGCATCACTCTCAAGGTGCTCAGCAGCTAAAGGAAGGTACCATCCTCGTAAAGGTGACACTGTAAGACCCCTCTGTCCTGTTAGAGCTCATTTCCTTCCTCTGAAAACGTCTCCCATTTAGCCCCAAAAAGGTTGAGGATAGTGGAATCAGCGAAGGTGACTCTGAGGCTGCAGCACCTGTAATACATGTAGTCTGAAAGCATGCACATTAATGGAAAGGTGTTATTAGCGTTTCTAGCAATCCCTAAATTGTCTGACAGGGCACGAGACAAAGCATTGCAGTAAGCGATCTTACTGCCATAGAAGCACCCTTAACAGTAGCTATCCCATTGTTAACCCTCCACTCAGCCATTGGGTCGGGTAAAGACTGTTTTGCCACCGTTTTATGTTGCAAGCATGATATTGAGTGGGGAATACAGATGATGGACAGTTTTGGGAATAGTTTAGGCCCCTGATAAGACAGTGAATGGCAGTCGGGTAGTGTGGTGGGAGGATCTAGCCACCCACATACCAGCGGTGTCTGCATTTCCCTCACTTGCAAGGTCTTCTAAAGAGACTGGCGGAGCACTGGATTTTGTGTATTCGTACTGGGTAAGAATCTTAGAGGATCCATTATTTTCTCGGGATAAAACCAGACACCCTTCTGCATTGTACACCTGTGCACCTCACTTCTCCTTTACCCATTTCCTGGATGGATCAGACAATGATTCTTCTGCACTTCCAAAGAAGGCTCCTAGGCCCCCTCACATAAGACCGATGCATTATAAAATCAAGACTCTTTTCCAATAGGATTTGATCCTGGCTCCTATCTTCCTGCAGATAAATAACTGATGCATAGAGAAAATGGACTCAGCATGGACCATTTCTGGTATAGATAGAGTGCCGGCACCAGTCACCTGTGGGGCACAACTGCTGTAAGTCGCTTGCTAATAAGAGCTAGACTCGGTCAAGTGCTCTTGTTCCCTTGTAACTTGGGATACTGGTGCCAGGTCCTTCTTTGACTTGGTCACTTCTGTATTTTCTGTATTCTCATAGGGACAAACAGCAGGCACTCCTTCTAGGCATAGCAGAGATGTTAAAGACGTTTGGCAGCTGAGTGTTTTTATCTAACTTAGCCACACTGCCACCATCTGCCAGCGGCAACAGTTCAGCCCTTCAGGATAATTAATTCAGGAGTTCATTGATTATTGCTTCAAAAAGGTCAATTGGCATCCTTCTTTTCCAAAATGGAATCCAGTACACACTTCAATGTAAACAAAAGGCCTCACAGCTTCACAAGAGCTCAAAATGCTGAAATAAAAAATACAGATCTGTGCAGAGCTCAGACAGTAGCTAGCAAACGAAGCCAAGGTTATCATGAATAAGGGAGGATAGGAACGGCAGAGAGAAAACACAAGATGACAATTCCCAGGACCCAACCCATATATTTGCATATTCATTAAAAGTACAACTAGCCTGTGTAAGTCAGGTGTAGGACAATTATAAGTCAAAATAATCCAGGAATAATAACTCCAGAGTGTCCCCAGTGGTAAAGGAAAACCATAACACTCACTTTAATAATAGCTGAAATCCTAATAAATGCAGAGTGAAATAATTCCAAACAAGGTCATATCACAGGTGACCTATAATTGAAGAACACTGTCTATTCATTAGCAACAAACACAGATAAGACACCTGCCTTACTCCTTACATGTATTCCCAGACACAAGATGCTACACACAGCCAAATACAAAGAGATCACCCTGGCTTTTGGCCTAGAATTGGGGGATGTTATCTTCTTTAATTGAAAGGAAAACAGACAACAGACCTCTCTACCCTACCCCTGGCTGGCTCATGTCTTGATGACCTGTCAATTGTCTAAGGTTGGTTACTGAGAAGCCAGCCAATCAGATTATCTAATGTGCTGTCCATGAAGTAAGGTGCAAGCCAATTACATAGTGTAGAAATTATCAGGGTAATTCATAGAATTCAGCGCACAAGTAGCGCACGCGGCTGGCGCACAGCGTGCGCGTGCGATAGTCTGCGCCAGCCGCGTGCGCCAAAACCGAATCCGGCGCACAGCGTATTCATGGATTTTAGGCTCCCAAACCAGCCGTGGCGCAGAGTATCGCAGCGACCCTGCAGCAGCGCCAGTAACGCCCCCAAGAACGCCCTCGCGCAAGGAAAAGCCATCAAAATCGCTAAATCATCGCAAAGGGCTGCACTAACCCTGGACCAGTTTACAGGGCTGCCAAACAAGGAACGCAAAGCGGGTAACGTGCATATCAGGGGTACGCGTGAAGTTATACACGCGATTAGCCAGGGTACGTGTATTACAGGGGTATGCGGGAAGTTTAACATGCGATTAGCCAGGGTAAGGGTACGTGTATTACAGGGGTACGCGGGAAGTTCAACACGCGATTAGCCAGGGAACGTGTATTACAGGGGTACGCGTGAAGTAGAACACGCGATAGGCCAGGGAACGTGTATTACAGGGGTACGCGGGAATCATCACACGCGAACAGCCAGGGTGCGTGTATTACAGGGGTAGCGGGAAGTTCAACACGCGATTGGCCAGGGTACGTGTATTACAGGGGTACGCGTGAAGTAGAACACGCGATAGGCCAGGGAACGTGTATTACAGGGGTACGCGGGAATTATCACACGCGAACAGCCAGGGTGCGTGTATAACAGGGGTAGCGGGAAGTTCAACACGCGATTGGCCAGGGAACGTGTATTACAGGGGTACGCGTGAAGTAGAACACGCGATAGGCCAGGGAACGTGTATCACAGGGGTACGCGGGAATTATCACACGCGAACAGCCAGGGTGCGTGTATTACAGGGGTAGCGGGAAGTTCAACACGCGATTGGCCAGGGAACGTGTATTACAGGGGTACGCGTGAAGTAGAACACACGATTGGCCAGGGTACGTGTATCACAGGGGTGCGTGGGAATTATCACACGCGAATAGGCTGGGGGGGCCCTCACAGGTGTACCCTGTACACCCTCCACGGCCCCTGCAGGCAGCCCACAAAACAGGGGACTACCCTGCACACCTGATCATGTCCCCCTGCACCCCCATCCACCAGGGGCACCCTCCACCAGGCCCCCACCCATGTCTCCCACCACCCCCACCCCCCAGCAGTGCAGGGGCACCTGCCATCAGGCCCCCACCCATGTCTCCCACCACCCCCACCCCCCATCCACCAGGGGCCCCCTCCACCAGGCCCCCACCCATGTCTCCCACCACCCCCACCCACCAGCACTGTGGGGCACGTGGCCAGCAGGCAGTCAGGCAGCAGCAGATGGCAGGTGGGAGCGTGCTCAGGGCTCTGGGGGACTGTAATTCGGCCTCCTGGCCAGGAGCGTGGTCTTTCGTGTTTGGACGCGTGGACAGCCTGATAGGGAGTGATTTTGCACGTGAAAACCCCACACTCAGCGAATCGCGCGAAAACCCGTCACCAGCATATGTGCGTCTATAGTTACCTGCACGTGCAGTGTCAAAGCGTGTGATTGGTGAAAATGGATCTACACGCAGGAGTGACAAAGCGTGTGATTGGTGAAAATTGATCTACACGCAGGAGTGACAAAGCGTGTGATTGGTGAAAAGTGAGCTACACGCAGGAGTGTCAAAGCGTGTGATTGGTGAAAAAGGATCCACACGCAGAAGTGACAAAGCGTGTGATTGGTGAACATGGGCCAAGCATGTACACGCCGTAAGTGACGCTGTACATGTGGGCCTGTATATAAGGTAGTGTTGAACACCATTTCCTTGTACGTGCTTTTCGTGGAGAGCGAGTGGGTGAATTCTGTACTTCTTGTCGTTTCACACGCGATTTACTTCACGGCGTTTCCAGTTCGTACTCCCTGTTACCTCTGACAGCTTTTTCTCTTTTTCCTCTTGTACTGGTTTACCTTGGCCTGTTCCCTCAAACAGTGTCCCCTTCTACTGTTGTCCTGTCTCCTCAGACAGCGTACACATCTTCTTTTGGCGGGGGTGTTGCCAACCAAACGCGCTCATTTTTCACGCTCTTTTACCTGGCAGACGGTGAGTCACGCACGTATCTAACTTCTGTGCTTGCCCCGTGTGTAGCCTACCCCTTCAGAGGTCATTCTAGGCTGCGTGTGACACGCATACGTTCATTGTGTTACTGGATGCCACAGCGTAGTGCAGGGTTTTCCATCAGCACACGTGGTCTAGGAGGGGTATTGTGCACGTTCCTTAACTTTTCTGGGGTGCCTGTGCGTTGCGTGACCCGTCATCTTTCCCCAGGGGTGTCATATAGCCTTGCCACTGCACTAGGGTACGAATACCATCTGGTACCCAACCCCTTTGACACCCAATTGCCCAGGACAATTGTGCACACCGACTCCCATACGCACAATAACATCAGTGCCATGGTTGGGAGGCGTGCAAGCCGTAAGGGTGGCAAAGGTGGCCGAGCCACACGTGGTGGCCGTGGAGGATCCACTAGGGGACGTGGTTGTGACTTGCAGGGTGCCCCTGTCCCCCCCAGTCTGGAGGACCAGTCAGGGACACCCATGCCCCCCCCCCCAGTTGAGGGTCATGTGGCTGATACCAACCCTGATCAGCCCTTGTTGGACCAGCCCATTGTGGCAGCAGACCTGTCCGAGGGTGATCCCATCGCTGACATCCAGGTCAGCAGGTCCACTGCACGTGCACCGGTGCACATTGGTGTCATCAGGGCACGCGCATCTATGCCAGATAGGTCATCTGCTGGCCCCCGTATCCAGGGTGTGGCTCCATCCACCCCACCTCTCATACACCCTGCCAAGACTGTGTCGGTCCTAGTTCATGCACCTCAGATCAGGCCTGACCCATCCCACTACCCCCAATGCCTGCACCTACTCCCATGCTGAGTGTGCAATCCCACACACCCAGTACTGAGTCCACCACGGCTCCTGCCCCTAGTGTCCACAGCGGCGTAGGACACTCTGGATCCCCACCCCCTTCCAAGCGCAAGAGGAAGAGTGCACGTCCGGCACAGGCTGATTCCCCAGGCACGGCTGCACAGTCCGGCCCATCAAGGAAGCCAAGCTTCACAGACGCCGAACTGAATGCACTTGTTCAGTATGTGTCAGATCATGATAGGGAAATGGTCATCGTTGCAGGGTCCAAGACCACACATGCCAGACGCCAGGCACACTGGCAGACCATTGCTGACAGAATAAGTGCCCTTGGAGTAGTGAGGCGCACAGCTAGTGATTGCCAGAAGCGCTGGAATGACCTTAAGCGCAGGGCAAAGGATAAGCTGGCCTCAAGTCATGCCACAACCTTGGTGACTGGAGGTGGGTCCCCAGCACAGGAAATAGAACTCACACCACACGAGTCCGTAGCTGGATCCTACGTCACCGAGGGACAACTCCAAGGTGTGGGAGATCTCCCTGATTACGAGGCATCATCCGGTGAGTGCACATGCATGTGTGTATTATCCATGTGCATGGTGTGTGTGTGAAGCATCCATGTTGGGTGCCTGTCAAGGGGGTGTGTGGCAGAGTAGATAGTGGCACCCATGTGCCTCATCCAGTATGTTCAGTGCAACACCATCTGCCCACAGCACTATCCCAACTGGCAACAGTGCACATATGGCCCTACACCATGGAAGTTGCCCTTGAATTGTCATTTTGTCACTACATTGTTGCTCATACTCCCCTGTCTATTCATCTGATGTCTTACATACCATTCCTATACTTTCCCCCAGCCAATCAAGTTTCATCTTCACATGCCTGACATGCAATGATACCACATGCTAATGCGTCCTCTGTATATAAATGCCAACCAACATGCTGTCATACTGTGGATGTTGCCTTGACATCCACCTCCTACCTGTGTGCTTTGGTACCGTCTGGTTTCGAGCCCCATTCCCTCACACTCCATGCTGCTCTTCATGGTCTATCTTCCCTGACTTCTACAGTTCAGACCATCGTGCCCTACTCACGACACCTGCTTGCTAACAGTCAAATGAGGGCACCCTGCCCTCCAATGTGACCCACCCTATTGCTGACAAGTGCATCTGAGCCTACTCAAAGCCAACTCTCACTGACATCTGCTCATACATGCCTTTGCCTGTCCCATAGACCCTTCACATGGTCCCTGTCCTCTCTCCTTGCTCCTCTTCCACCATCAATGGTGGGACCCGTTGGGGTGTACTCCTGGCCTCCTTCCAATCCTCAGAGGCCACAATTGATGTGCATGGTAATGGGAGCATCTCAGTCCAAGGCCCTTAGGCCAACCTCATTCTCCTTGAGAAATGCTAGCCACATCTCATCAACTTCCTTACCTCTCCTGCTGTCCCCCCTCCTCTCTCCTCATCAATCCTGCACTGCCTCCCTGCACCCTCCCATGATCCTTCTCCGCCTCCCACTCCAACTCCTACACATGCTGCACCTCTGATCTCTAGCACTCCCCGTAAGTCCTCCAAGGCTGTCAACCTCCTCCACAATTACACTCCTTTCACTGCGGCTGCATCAGGCATTCCTCCGATATCTGTCACTTACATGAGGTTATGCACCTTGACATCCTTGGTCTCATGGAAACATGTCTGACGGCCAGCTCTGTCTGCATCCTTCACACACTCCTACCTGATGTTCAGGAGACCCTCTCCTTTGCCCGCCACTACTGTGCAGGGGGTGTGTGCCCTTGGCTTCCCTGAGGGTATTCCTGCCACTGTCACTCCTACTTAGACCTACTCCACTCTGGAATGGCTTGTGTGACGTCTCTCTCTACCACACCTTGACATTCACAAACTGTGCGTACTGTGTCTGGGAAAACTGGTCAAATGTACTACTTCCTTTCTGAGTGTCCTCACCTCTCCTCCTCACTCATGTCCCCAGACACAGAAATCCTCTTCCTTGTTGCTGTACGCATCCACCTGCATGCTTGCTGACCCCCCCACGTGACCTTTCTGTGACCTCAGCAACTCCCTCTCACCCTCTAGACTCCCGTCTGTCCCTACTCATTCTGCAGGGCACACTCTTGATGCTCTGATCTCATCTGACTTTCCCCTCTCCGTCCATCTCTGCACTCCTCTCTCCTGGAGTGATCACATTCTCCTCTCCTCCCAGCTCACCCTCACCACACCACAGGCAAAGCCACCCTCACCACTGTCACACACCTTCTTGGTATTCCAACCCATGAAGTGTGTGTCAGTCGAGGCTCATGCTGCCAAAATCTCCCCCCCATCCAGCTCCCCCTTAGGCTCACTCCCATCCTGACAGGGCCCACTCCATGCTCCACTCTATGTCAGGTACACTGGATGTCTTTGCCACGGTCATGACCACCTGTCTGAAGCCCCATGCCAATGCAGAGTCCTGGCATGACTCGGATCATGTGAACCCAGACCACAGGTGCCGGGTGGCAGAGAGGGAATGTCCTGCATCATGCTCATCCTCTGGCAAACTAGCCTGCCACATGCTCCAAAGGCAATAGCGCCTCACCCTTTTCACCAAGATGAGATCCCCAATCCAAGGGCACATATCTGCGGCATGTGACAACTCTGCAGGACAGATAGAAATCTGCAAGGACCTTGCCGAGCCAGATGCAGTGTGTACCTCCCCTGTCCCCTCCGAGCCCACAGCACTGCATGATTGTCTCTGTACCCCTATAGGCCACCCCCCCCAGCCCTTGTCTGCGCCTAACACCATCTGCCCTTGACGTTAAGTCCTACTTACCTTGTACAGCACTTCCAGCCGCCACTTCCCCTTGCACATCATTGTGCCACCCACCCCTGCACTTGCGTGACATGAATGACACCAGCACCAGTAGGATTGTTGACTGGCATCCCCTACTGCCCCACCACCCCTCAGTGCTCCGCTGTACCTTCATACATTTCTGGACCGGTGCTTCACGAATGCTATATGATTCCTTTACAGGTGATGGGGAGGTGGAATCTCATTGTTTACTGCATTTTGTTGATGTAGACAAGGCACTGTGCATCGTGGCCAATTTGGACTAGCAGATCCATGTACAACATGTCAACTTATTGATGTGATGATGCAATGTCAGGACCAGAGTGGTAGAAATCCAAAAAAGTTGCCCTCCTCTCCCTCTTCACTTGGTGGCTATGTCACATGCCATGTGTGTGATGGCATGTGCCTTTGACATGGCAATCACCGGCCAATGTGTGATGGCAGTGCTAGGCAGCATGGTGAGCAGGCGTTGCTCTCCAATCTGTACATTGTATGCCCTGAGCCTCCCCTACAGACCCAGTGATGGTGAATGCATAGGAGGTCTCCCAGTCATGTGGGACATGTGTCGTAGAACTACTGCCTCTGTTGTTCATCAGCCCTTGTTGCATGCCATGGTGCTAATGCCTGTTTCCATTTTTCTCTTTCATGTCTTTGCAGGGGACGAAGCACTTGTTGATGCTGGGGATGTGGTGGTTGAGCCGTCCCAGGAGGGCAACCCGGGCTGACCTTCCACAAGTGAGGGACGTGGTGTGTTTGTGGGTGAAAACCCACAAGTGCTGCAGGTCGTGCTGTCGAGGGGTGTCTCTGGGGGTTCCTCCCCCGAGCAGTATTCAGGTGTAGACTCGGAGGATGACACCTATGTGCAGTCGCAGGTGAGTGTTCTTGGGAGAGAATCTCCTCTGTCCGACCCACCTGCAGCCGGGCCATTGCCCTCAATGGGGATGTCAGTGTCGGCAGCTCAGCCTCCGGTGGTTACGGATGCAGGGCCACACCACACAATCTCTGATCCTGTTCCTGGGGCTGCAGATCAGAGAGGGAATGCAGTCCTGCAGCCTGAGGCCTTGCCGGCACAGCAAGGCACAGTCCGCCTTGCCCCAGGCAGGTGTGGTGCCCGTCAACGTGGTGGCCGTATGCCACCTGGCAATACCGCTTGGGAGCAATCCATCTACGGTATGGCCAACCAACAGGCAGCATCATCCGAGATGATTGCACAGGCCATGGATAGGGTGGCCACTTCCATTGTCCCCCCAGAAAGGCTGATGGAGCGACTGGAGCAGGCTACAGAGTCCATCAGCCAGGCACACAGGGAGGATATGTTGGCGTCCAACAAGGACAGGCGGGCGGCACTGGCGACTCTGCGGGAATCACTTTCCATGGAGTCCCAGCGCCACAGGGAAGGCCTGAGGGAAGAATTCCGTCACCTCAGGTCGACCCTGTTAGAGCTTGAGGCTTCATCCCATAGAAGGACAGAGGAGCAGCTGGAGCGTCTGAAACGGACGCTCTCGGCCGAGATGCAGGCAACTCGTGCGGAGGTCAGGTCATCCCGGGAGTTACTGCATGGGGACCTCCGCATGATTATAACCCAGAACCAGAACTACCAGACCCGCCTGCTTGCAGCCATGGAGGAGCAAACTCGTGCTTTGCGTGGGCTGCCTCCCATTGTCACACCATCTTCTGAGGCAGCTCCCCCACCTCCTGAGTCAGCTGCAGGGTCTGGCCAGAGCGATAGCGACTCATCTCCCACAACAGAGTAGCCGTGTGGGCCACGAGCCTATGGGGTGTTTTAGTTTCCCATGATCCACACAGGTGGATTGTGGCGTGCATCCTGTCCTCGGACCTCATAGGTGCCCCCCCCCCCGCCGGCCCTTTCATGGCCATTTTTTCTCAATTTTCTTTTTTCTTTTCCAAGAGTGTTGCCTTGTGTGGGTACCTGGGCATACACTGTATTGTGGCTGGGCACATGCAGAATTGTCCTGAGTTTGGTCTAGATGCTTGGGTAGCAGACATCCACACCCCTCCTGCTTCCGTTTCCATGGGCTTGCAAAGGGTGTGCCCAAGTGACAGCAAATTACACGGTGACATTGGACTCCCATGAGCTGTTGGCCAGTCCATAGTCAATACTGTGTAGACATTCATAGTGTACATTGTTGTTGCACCTAACTATGCATGATGGTTTGATATGTGCCTCTACTTACATATGTTGCTCATGTTTTGCAGGTATTTCACACGGGCATACTCTCTGGAGTCAGACTACATGTCGGTAGATGTGCACTGACACTTTTGCGTGGCGCCATCACTGTACATCTGGACGGTGAGGACATACCAGCAGAATCAGGTAATGAGACTACCATTGATTACATGCATTGTGTCTTGTTTGGGTGGGCTTCAGGGTGGGTTGGTGTGTAATTTGATTGAAATTACTCTTACACAGGTGTGTAGTAGTGGCTCCAGCGCGGTTAGCTGTTCAAGTGCGGCTATGTTCCATTTGGGGCACTGCTATTTGTGACACCGGTGTCATGTTGTGATGGCCAGTTTGTTTGCTCTCACATACCATGACATGGTGTCCTCAGTGGCGGGACTGTGAAGGGAATGGGTGACATGGCAATGTTGTCATGTAGTGAATCGCCTGTGGCAATGCATATTTGATTGATGGAGTTGTGTCTTCTCGTTGTGATGCATTGCTGGTGTATGTGTAGGTAGGGGTGCACACATAGTGACACTTCCATGTTAACAATCTCAGGCTGATGTGTATCTGACAGTTTATTGTCGAGTAATTTTGTGACATTGATTGTCAGATGGTATGTGCCAGAGCAGTGTGCACTAGCCAGCACTGTGATTCCTAGGTGAAGAAGTTGGCCACCAGTTGCGTACGGGCTGCCACCCCCCGTGCCCTTTCCCCTCCCATGCGCAGCGGGCGTGCATGTGGTTGTGGATGTGGGGGCACCACCATGACCACGGGCAGGCCCCGGCGTGTTGCAACGTTGTGCAGGACACATGCTGCCACTATGATCCTGCACACTATTCGGGGAGCATATAACAGCTGCCCGCCAGAACGGTCAAGGGAGCGAAAGCGTGACTTCAGCACTCCGAATGTGCGCTCCACTATGCCCCGTGTTGCAATGTGGGCTGTGTTGTACCTTACCTCGGGTGGCGTGGTGGGGTTCCGGATTGGGGTCATCATGTGGGGGCTGATAGGGTAGGCACTGTCCCCTGCGGAGGTGGTGATGGGTATCATTAGTGGTGTTGTGTCATGACCCAGTATCTGACATGCATGCATGTGCAGTGGCATTCATGCTCACCAAGCAGCCATGTATCTCCATGCTGGCCAGCCTCCAGGTCCCGGCATAGTGTAGACATTCTGTAGATGAAGCTGTCGTGGGTGGACCCGGGATAGTTGGCATATACTGATGTGATTATTCCCTTGGCATTGCATACAACTTGCACGTTGATGGAATGCCAGTGCTTGCGGTTTCTATAGATGTGCTCTGTTGCCCTGGGTGGACGTAGAGCCACATGTGTGCAGTCAATTGCACCATGCACTTTGGGGAATTGAGCCACACCATAGAATTCCTGGATGCACGTCCGCCTTTCTGCATGAGTCCTGGGGAGATATATGTGCCTGCGGACTGATGGCCGTGCAGTGATGATGTTCAAGACCTGGTGTAGGCAGCGTGACTGCGTGGCCTGTGACACACCACCCACTATGGCACTTGTCCGCTGAAAGGATCCAGTGGCCAAGAAGTGCAGTACATTCAGGACCTTCTGCAGGGGGCTGAGTGCTTGGGAGCACAGGGTGGGTGATGTGAGGTCATCCTCCCACTCACTGACCAGGTCCAGTATGATGTGTGCTGGAAACCTGTACCTCCCATACACCTGGTCATCAGGCATCCCGAATAGGCTGGTTCTGGGTGTGAATATTCTGGCCCTGACTCTCCTCCTCCTCCTCCTTTGGTAGCCCACTGCCACTGCTGCTAGGAACGGTATGTTCATCCTGGCATCTGGCTTGTTTATTGATAAGTGCGCAAATTAATGCCTTGTGCGTGTTCTAGGCGAGCGTGTGACCCTCGCACCCCTGGAATCTAGTTCCCACTCCAATAGCGTGTGGAAATTCCCACGCAGCAGGCATACAGGTGCGCTGACGTACTTGCGTGTGTAAGTGCCCGCGCACCCCTGTAATACACGTACATAGGCCAATGGCGTGTACGCGCACTTTTGGCCAATTACACGCGATGACACTCTGACGTGCAGTATTTCCACGTGTGCTCCGTCATCACGTGCTGAGTGGGGAACGCCCGTGCGGATCACGTCAGACGCGCTTACGCGGTGAGGGACTCTGGTCCAATAGAATCGCGTATGTGTGCTGATACACTTACGCGCTAAGGCCCTTTCCTCGGATTTCACGCTGACGTGCAGGAATTTCACGTGCCAAATCACTCCGTATCAAGCTGGCCACCCGAAAACACACGGAACACCACGCTCCTGCCCAGAAGGCCGAGTTACTGCCCCCCCAGTGCCCTGAGCAGCCTCCCACGTGCTATCTGCTGCTGCCTGCCTGCCTGCCTGCCTGCTGCCACCGTGCCCTGCCATTTGGTGCCTGCACATCAGCCATCTGCAGGGGTCCAGTTGCTGTGTCCACCCCTGCTGGAACTGAAGACTCCCAACTGGGATTACATCGCTCCACAGCCCAGCCCCAGGACCCAGTTGCCCACCCACACCTGCCTCTGGGGTTGCCATGTCGGGCACTTCGACATCTGGCACCAGTGGCAACCCCAGGCCAGAGGGGCAGAGGGGCACCAGCTTCACTGCCACCGAAGTTGGTGTCCTGGTGGAGCATGTCCTGGGGCAGTATGATGCCCTCTTTGGATCGTCCCGCGCCAGCAAGGAAGGACGGGAGAGGATCTGGGCCGACTGTGTGGTTGCCATCAACGCGGAGGGGGTGGCAACCCGCAACGTCCAGAAGATCAAGAAGCGCTGGGAGGACTTGAGGTCCAGGACCCTTGTGAAGGCCCGGCGCCTCGTGGAGGGGGGCCGGGGCCGCATGAGTTCCATCCAGAAGAGGGTCCTGGAACGCGTACGCCCAGCGCTCCACGCCCAGGTCCTTGAGAGGGAGGCCCGTCTGGAGTTGAGCGGTAAGTGTGCAAGCATTACTGTGTGAGACAGGGCATGTTGCGGTGTGCTGGTTCTATGATACTTGCCTGTATGTGTGCCATGGGCCATGTATGCATGTATGTGTGCAGGGACATCATGGTAATGCATGTGCGACCAGTGATGTGTGACCCACATGGTTGTTGCATGTGTTGAAATGTGGCATGGGGAGCCCTATGCAGATTTAGGACATGAGAGCATGCCAGTCTCTGTACCTGGACATGGATGGGGGTGAAGGATGGGTGCTGATGCCAGGTACATATATGGTAGCCATGTCTGTGTGCCTGACCTGCGTGTCTGTGACTTGTGCATGCCATGGATGCATGACACATGTGTGTGACAATGCACAGATTCTGTGACGCACCCAACTAACCCTTGTTTCGCCTGTGTTCGTTGTGTTTGGGGCCAGATGGATGTGACTGAGGTGAAGTGTGTGCATGTGATATGCATGAGCCATGATGCATGTGAGTCACATATCATTGAATGTTTCAAGAGTCAATTGGACATGCATGGAAATGTGCATGGCATGCACCATGCCTGTTACTGTGTGTGTTTTGCCTGGACTGACCCATGTGTTGTGGAGGGACATGATGGAAGTGTACTTTGACAGGGGTGCTCATCTGCTATTGCTTCCTGTCTAGGGGACCATTTTACAGTAGCCTGATGCTTGTGTCCTTTGTCTCCCTCTACGCAGCGGCTAGTGAAGAAGAGGGCGGAGACGGCGCTGTGGAGCAAGGCGGCGGGGATGCCCCCACGGCTGCAGCGGAAGGGGTGGGTGAGCCCCCACAGGGGCCTGCTACGGCGGGAGACGGTGAGGAGCCATCCAGGTTGGTGGTTTGCACAGAGGAGGAGGAGGCCGACACTGGTGCACACATGGGGCCTGGTGGGAGCATCCCTGCTGGTGCAAGTGGTGCAGTCCAGGGCCAGGGGCAGGAGGCAGCACAGGTCACCGTGGAGGTGCCTGTGCATGTCGCTGTCCCTGACCCTGTGAGTGCACCACCATGCACCAGCAGGGATGCCCCGTCCCAGGCCCGTCCGCAGGTAGTGGGGATGTCCATGTCAACTGACTCCCCTCCACCTGCGGCCGTGGGAACCCCTGGCCGCGTGGAGCAGGTCCTGATTGGGGTCGCGATGCGCACGGCTGTGATTCGTGATGACGTGCGTGCTTCCCGGGAGGAGCACGCACGTCATCACGAAGTGCACCGTGCCGACGTGGCCCAATTGGGATCGGCCATGTTCGGGGGGTTCCTGCATGTGTTGGCCAATCTGACGGCCCTCTCCTCCTCTGTGCAGGCTATCCAACGGTCGTTCTCCTTGCCGTCTTCCGGCCCAGATGCCACCATGGCCCCCTGTGGACCGGCCCCGACCAATGCAGCCAGCTCGGTGGGGATCCCATCCCTGCCGCAGTTGGGAGTCGGAGGTCCAGCAGGGGTGGACGACACAGCAAGTGGACCCCAGCAGATGGAAGATGTGCCGGCATCATCGGGCAGGGCACGTGCACGACGGCGTCGGTGGTTACCATCAGCCTGGATGCCGTCGTGCTGGCAGAGGCAGTGGCGTCGGAGGCAGCAGCGGGCTCGACGTGGGAGGCATCATGGCTCAGGGCCATCAACATCAGAGGGGCAGGCATCGGCCGGAGGGCAGGGCAACCCTGGCATGGCGGTGTGTTCCGTGTGGGAGGAGTTTGGCCAGCGGATAGGTGCGGAGCGGCAGCGGGCGGAAGAGGAGCGGCTCGCCATGGCCAGGGCGGAGATCTCCATGCATCGGGCATTGAGGCGGGCTGAGTGCCTCGAGGAGGCTCGCAGGGATTTTGGTGAGCACATGGGGTTGTCCCTGCGAGACCTCGGGGCCAGGACAGAGTCCCGCCTCCAGGACATTGACATGGAGTTCGAGGATGCCCTGGCCAGCATCACCAAGTGAGCCGCAGGACTAGCCCGCTGCCTTTGTATATAGTTTTTTAGTTAGTTAGTGCTAGGTTTCCTTTATTTATTTTTATTATTTTGGACCGCTCGGACAATGGCCACTTTTTTGTACATATTTATTTTATTAGTTAGTATTAGGTTTCATTTGTGCTGTTGGGCTCATGGACCCTGGAACATTCCTGTATATATTGATATATTTTGGGAGATACATTTTTTAATTTTTTTATTGTTTACACCATGACGTAATGGTTTTTCTTTGATTTCCTACTACATGGTTTTGCTTTGGACAAATTATATTGATTTTTTAATCCTTTGTTTTTTGGTTTATCATTTTTGTTCTCGGACATGGACCTTTTATTTACTTTGCCACATAGTTGTAAGTTTTATTGGTTTACTTGATTTGTGTTTTTAATACATTTTTATATTATCTTACACTTGTGTTATTCTCTCTTTGGTTTCTTACATGTCATGATATGGGTTTTGACATTCACTTGCACCCATTGTGTATGTGTGTGTGACAGACATGTGTTCTTTTGCATACTTGCCTTTGGGGTTGTGTCATGTGATTGCATTCACTATGTGGGTGCATGCAATCCTTGCCTGGGTGTTTGTGCTGGGTATGCTGGCCATTACTGCCATGATTGTGTATCGTCAGGACCTGGGGCCAGGGGGACATGGGTGGGGGCCTGCTGGCAGGTTCCCCACAGTGCTGGGGGTGGTGGGAGACATGGGTGGGGGCCTGGTGGAGGGTGTTCCTGGTGGATGGGGGGTGGGGGTGGTGGGAGACATGGGTTGGACATGGGTGGGGGCCTGCTGGCAGGTTCCCCACAGTGCTGGGGGTGGTGGGAGACATGGGTGGGGGCCTGGTGGAGGGTGTCCCTGGTGGATGGGGGGTGGGGGTGGTGGGAGACATGGGTTGGACATGGGTGGGGGCCTGCTGGCAGGTTCCCCACAGTGCTGGGGGTGGTGGGAGACAAGGGTGGGGGCCTGGTAGAGGGTGTCCCTGGTGGATGGGGGGTGGGGGTGGTGGGAGACATGGGTTGGACATGGGTGGGGGCCTGCTGGCAGGTTCCCCACAGTGCTGGGGGTGGTGGGAGACATGGGTTGGACATGGGTGGGGGCCTGCTGGCAGGTTCCCCACAGTGCTGGGGGTGGTGGGAGACATGGGTGGGGGCCTGGTGGAGGGTGTCCCTGGTGGATGGGGGGTGGGGGTGGTGGGAGACATGGGTTGGACATGGGTGGGGGCCTGCTGGCAGGTTCCCCACAGTGCTGGGGGTGGGGGTGGTGGGAGACATGGGTTGGACATGGGTGGGGGCCTGCTGGCAGGTTCCCCACAGTGCTGGGGGTGGTGGGAGACATGGGTGGGGGCCTGGTGGAGGGTGTCCCTGGTGGATGGGGGGTGGGGGTGGTGGGAGACATGGGTGGGGGCCTGGTGGAGGGTGTCCCTGGTGGATGGGGGGTGGGGGTGGTGGGAGACATGAGCAGGTGTGCAGGGTAGTTCCCTGTGGTGTGTGCTGCCTGCAGGGGCCGTGGAGGGTGTACAGGTAATGCCTGGGAGCACACAGCCATATCGCGTGTGGGACTTCCCGCGCACCCCTGAAATCCACGTACCCGGCCATATCGCGTGTGGGACTTCCCGCGCACCCCTGAAATCCACGTACCCTGCCATATCGCGTGTGGTACTTCCCGCGCACCCCTGAAATCCACGTACCCTGCCATATCGCGTGTGGAACTTCCCGCGCACCCCTGAAATCCACGTACCCGGCCATATCGTGTGTGGAACTTCCCGCGCACCCCTGCAATCCACGTACCCGGCCATATCGCGTATGGTACTTCCCGCGCACCCCTGAAATCCACGTACCCTGACTAATCGCGTGTGGAACTTCCCGCGCACCCCTGCAATCCACGTACACGGCCATATCGCGTGTGGAACTTCCCGCGCACCCCTGAAATCCACGTACCCGGCCATATCGCGTGTGGAACTTCCCGCGCACCCCTGCAATCCACGTACCCGGCCATATCGCGTGTGGAACTTCCCGCGCACCCCTGCAATCCACGTACCCGGCCATATCGCGTGTGGAACTTCCCGCGCACCCCTGAAATCCACGCACACGGCCATATCGCGTGTGGAACTTCCCGCGCACCCCTGAAATCCACGTACACGGCCATATCGCGTGTGGAACTTCCCGCGCACCCCTGAAATCCACGTACACGGCCATATCGCGTGTGGAACTTCCCGCGCACCCCTGAAATCCACGTACCCGGCCATGTCGCGTGTGGGACTTCCCGCGCACCCCTGAAATCCACGTACACGGCCATATCGCGTGTGGAACTTCCCGCGCACCCCTGAAATCCACGTACCCGGCCATATCGCGTGTGGAACTTCCCGCGCACCCCTGAAATCAACGTACCCGGCCATATCGCGTGTGGGACTTCCCGCGCACCCCTGCAATCCACGTACCCGGCCATATCGCGTGTGGAACTTCCCGCGCACCCCTGCAATCCACGTACCCGGCCATATCGCGTGTGGAACTTCCCGCGCACCCCTGAAATCCACGTACACGGCCATATCGCGTGTGGAACTTCCCGCGCACCCCTGAAATCCACGTACACGGCCATATCGCGTGTGGAACTTCCCGCGCACCCCTGAAATCCACGTACCCGGCCATGTCGCGTGTGGGACTTCCCGCGCACCCCTGAAATCCACGTACACGGCCATATCGCGTGTGGAACTTCCCGCGCACCCCTGAAATCCACGTACCCGGCCATATCGCGTGTGGAACTTCCCGCGCACCCCTGAAATCAACGTACCCGGCCATATCGCGTGTGGGACTTCCCGCGCACCCCTGCAATCCACGTACCCGGCCATATCGCGTGTGGAACTTCCCGCGCACCCCTGAAATCCACGTACACGGCCATATCGCGTGTGGAACTTCCCGCGCACCCCTGAAATCCACGTACCCGGCCATGTCGCGTGTGGGACTTCCCGCGCACCCCTGAAATCCACGTACACGGCCATATCGCGTGTGGAACTTCCCGCGCACCCCTGCAATCCACGTACCCGGCCATATCGCGTGTGGGACTTCCCGCGCACCCCTGAAATCCACGTACCCTGACTAATCGTGTGTGGAACTTCCCGCGCACCCCTGCAATCCACGTACCCGGCCATATCGCGTGTGGAACTTCCCGCGCACCCCTGAAATCCACGTACACGGCCATATCGCGTGTGGAACTTCCCGCGCACCCCTGAAATCCACGTACCCGGCCATATCGCGTGTGGAACTTCCCGCGCACCCCTGCAATCCACGTACCTGGCCATGTCGCGTGTGGAACTTCCCGCGCACCCCTGCAATCCACGTACCCGGCCATATCGCGTGTGGAACTTCCCGTGCACCCCTGAAATCCACGTACACGGCCATATCGCATGTGGAACTTCCCGCGCACCCCTGAAATCCACGTACACGGCCATATCGCGTGTGGAACTTCCCGCGCACCCCTGAAATCCACGTACCCGGCCATATCGCGTGTGGGACTTCCCGCGCACCCCTGAAATCCACGTACACGGCCATATCGCGTGTGGAACTTCCCGCGCACCCCGGTATGCACGCACACGTTTATTTTTTCTCTCAGCGCGTGTCTGTGTTTGTGGGTACCCCTTTGTACGTCATTTGTCCTGGAGGGCCACAGTATTGGACATTGATCATGTCTGTATATAGGTGCTATTTGTTGGCGCACCTTTTAGCGCACATTTCTTGCAGGCGCAGAGACGCTACCGCCTGCTTTCTTGTGGCGGTCGTGTTTGTGCCTGTTTGTGCCTGTGCGCTGCTTTGAGCGTGCGCTTTTTTGCCCTATTCTATTCCATGAATACGTGTTGTATGCGAGCGTGTGGGCGTTCCGCGCACTTGCCTCCTATACTTTCCCGTGCCGCCCACATTCTTCCCCATTCCGAGTGTTGTGCCCCATTTTATTCCCCATTCCGAGTGTCCCGCCCTGTGTTCCGCCTACTTTAGAGCTGTGCGCTGCGCTCGGAGTGATAGCGCAGTGGCCGTGGCGCACGACGTTGGTTGACCTGTGCGCCGGCCTGCGCCGCACGCTTTTTCGGCGCACGTCCTCTGCTTTTCTTGCGCACGGACTTCCATGAATCGACGTGCGCTGGTTTCCCTGCGCTTTTCACTAATTTTCGGCGCAGCGCACGTATTGGCCCCTCTGCGCCGGGATTTTTGGCGCACATTTATTCCATGAATCGGCCTGCAAGTCTTTTACTGTTATGAATTTCGAGATGGTGTTAGGAGGGGCCATCAGACAAGTGTTACCCAATCAAAAATGTAACCCCTATAGAATGTAAAGTTTTTGGAGGTTACATAGACATATTCCCATGTGCCCACACTTTACCAAGCAATGAAGACAAATGACTCCCTTCTTGGTGTTCAAACTAAACTTTGGTGTGTTTATTAGTATAGTTGTTGTGCCCTCTGATTACACATGTTTTGACGACTTGCTCGTCTTTTTCAAATCAGGGCTAATCAAATGTTTTTTCCCATTCCCCAATAGTGCGGGTTTGACAAAGTATAATTTCTGTCTTTTGGACTAAGTCCTCTTATTTGCACGGGACCTGAAAGTTAAGATGTCCTGGGATTTAACCCTTGAACTTAGTCCAAAAGACAGAAATTATACTTTCTCAAACCCACAGATACATTCTGGGGTGAAGCATTGTGACATTTGGTCACACAACCTCACTCTTCAAAGGTATTGGACTTCTGAAGCTAGGACATATTCCTTGTGACCTGGTTCCATCTTACTGCATTACTTACTTACCTTATTTTATTGATTTAAACCCTTGTAAGCATTTTACCGACCTATGGTGACTGTATATATGTTTATTATTGAGTGCTGTAAGATAGTATTACCTGCATGTGGAATTTCTTGGTGTGTGTTTAAGACCTAGAATACATATACTATTTTACTTCATTCCTGTCTTGTAAGAGGATTCAATTCAACACTACAGCTAAGTCAATGCCTAGTCTGGGATACTGAATGGAAACCCTTATTGATATATCTTTATGTCCAGTTCATGCGTTCTGGATGACTACCCCTATATAACACCCCTCTCTTTGAATAACCCTGACCCCACTGAGCCAAGAAGTAGTTCTGTTTTGCAAGTTAAAAGGTTTATTTGATCATTTAAACAATAGATATATATATCACACTGTAGAATAAATTAATAATCGAATATCACACTTAATCTGATCAGTAATCAATAATGGATAGTCTGGCACTAGCACACTTCTTTATAATCAATGATGAGTGGTTATAGGATGAATAAGATAGAAACAATACTTTTATGGTTTCAAATGGATGCAAGGTGGAATGAAAATGCAGTACAGAAAATACTCAATATGCGTTCAACAAAACAATGTAATCACTTTTCTCTGGCAATCCCCTTATGCAATGCAAGGAAATGGAAGGAAAGCACACAGTTCTCAGAAATGCAATCAACTGTAATTCAGTTCACCCCAGCAAGCTTAGACTACAGAAGTTGGAAACACAGGCCCAAAATGCTTTTGTATGTGCTGGCAATGAAGTGAAAAATATGCTAAAATGCTTTTAATTCCCTCTAGAGGTTCAGGGTGAGTGAAATATACTTGGGATGAGTTCAGGCTCACTTTAGCAAGGATCTAGGAGTAATTGGTAGGTTAAACGAATTTTTGGCAAATGAAAGCAAGAAAACTGCTGTTTTCACACGTTGAGAAATTTGCAAATCGCGGCAAAATTCGCGAGTGTGTCTTTCGTGATTACGGCAAAATTATAGGGGGTAGGAATGCGGTTCTAGGTTCCTAGGAAAGCCACGATTCTAAGCTTTCTGAGGAAAGTTACTGCAAGTGTCTAGCACAAACGGTCACGGAGATATGAGCGATTAAATAAAGGTCGTTTTTCAGATTTGAAAATTTAAAGTTCAAAAAGACAAGTGCAGCTTGCAACTAGAAAATGACAGGTGACAGTTAGGAGGCAGTTCTACTTAGATTAAATAGATTGAATTATACTATTTAACTAAGAGATTGGTTCTGCACAGTTTGCTAGGTACTCACACTATATTCTTGAATTAAATGGGCCTCGCCACGGATCTGGTCAGGTTTTAGACTGGACTCTGGTCTCTGCACTTCACAGTGATCTGGGTCAGCTCTACTCTGCTGGTCTGGTCTGGGTCAGCTCTGCTCTGCCTCTGGTTCTGGATATTGATAGATTTGAAGTCTGGATCTCTGGATGTGGTATGGTCCGGCAGAGCGCGTTGCAGCAAATGGAATTGAAGGTCCCTATCTGTCCTGACTGTCTGCTTTTATGTGTTTTGAAAGTGGGTGTGTGTGTAGCATCACTAGCCCCTACCCCTCTCCACTTGCCATTGGCCAAGCTTTCCTTTCTCCCCTGATTGGCGGAGCTAAGTTGTGTCAGAGTGATGTCATTTTACAGCCTGCAGAAAGTCCACTCCTCCTGTCAACTTGCACACAAATCTAGATTTGAACCAAATACATATTTCATAGCTACACAGTGGTTTGAAATTACATGCACCCATCACATATCACAGGAGGTATCCCCTGTTCCAACTCTGCTCTTCCTGGGAGCTTGCATTCAGAAATGGCAATATTTGCACTTTTTAACTGATTTTGCAATTTCGGACATTAACCCAAATTTACACACATGTGCGCAAGGAGTATGGACATTACTTGATGAAGTGTCAGATTTTTCACATGCACACATTTTGAGTAATATCCTCTTTTCCGCTAAAACCCCCCTGAACATACCACCGGGTCCTAACACGTCTTAAAATGTGGGCAGAAAAATCACAAGAATTATGGTGTCATTTAAATCATTTTCACAAGTCCGTACTATGAGTTATTCATCTTTTTAGAGTTATGTTCTGGCCCCAAAGGGGTGTGGTTTCCCCCCAGCACAAGGTTGAATTTCTGGTTTTTCCAGTTCTGCCAAGCCAGCTTGCTCTCACAGGCAGTGCCCCTCCCCTGTCCTTCCAGGAGGAAGCTCCATTTACGACTCCCGCCAATAAAACATTTGCCTGAGTCAGGACAGGGCTTTGTTCAGAGCTCCTGTATTCTGTGGGGGCTCCCCTTAATTCAATTATCAGAGAGATGGCATATCCTTAGTGTGGCCAGCAAAGGGCAGATAGGCCTGGGAACACAGCTGTGACTCAAGTTTCACTCCTGCTGGGGGGTAGTTGCCAGGCAAAATTGGAATCTCTTTAAGCCAGTTTTTAGCTACATGTCATTTCTGTTCCCCAGTTTTCTGCATTCAAATAAAACTAAACATTTTTACATATGCAGCTAGAATGCTGATTCTAAGTTTAAAACTATGACATTTAAACAATTGAAACCTATGTGACACTCAAAAGTAGGTCACTCAGTCAATTTAAACATTTAGATTTTTAGTGTCTTTCAGTCCACATTTACTTAAACTGCTGAAATCCACAGCTCAGCCAGTCTTGTTATAAACCTTCAAGTCACTTCAGAATATAACTTTACATTGGATCCACCTCTCAGTAAGTCTTTATTTGGCCTGCTTTGGGTTCATTTATTCAGTTTTACACAAAAAGTAAAATCTGGTGTTGTTTTAAAACGCCGGCTTTCTGATAGTGGTGAGTACTGGTACTGCACCCCTTTTTGGGATTTAAGAAAATGAATTCCCAACAGTTATGGGTTTGCTTTTGGCAATCAGCATTGCCATTCCCAATGGTTTCAGACTACTGTGTGGGTAGTCCAATGGTGGTTTTAGGCAGTGCCCTTCTGTGCCCATAACATCGGCAAAAATGAGTGGCAGCCTATTCTTCATTCATTTCCCTGTGCATTTTCTGGGAAGCTCTGGCCATCATGATGTTTTCCATGTCAGTACTGCACAGTTTTGAGGTAGGGCTTGGATGCGTGGATAAAAACATCCCACAGTCTACATTAAGTTATTGTGTGCTTCACTGTTTGGACTGATTGTGGACTCCTGATCCCATTCCCAATCTTCTTGGAATTGCCTTGACTGCTTTCCATTGCTACCTTGATTGGGTTTTGGATAGCCTCTCATCGTTCCCCTGTTCACTATAACTAGGGTGGCCTCCTAGAATCTGTCCACCAGACCAGATTCTAGAAATTCATCTTAATAATGTGGTGCTCAGTGGTGAGCATAAGGTACTGGGTTCCCAAGTGTTGTTCACTTGTGCAGTATTGTAATTCTACTTACACAGAACATTGTGATGTACATGGTAATTGACATAACCATTGTCTATTCTTTTTAAATATGGAAGCTCTACAAGTAGAAGATGTAAAAATGTTGTGTGTAGATGGAGGTTTTCCTTCTTCTGAAATAAAGCCTATCTGATACATAAATTGCTAGATCACCAAGAGTCTAGGACTGTTCCTTTGCCTCTAGGTAACAATGTAGTAGATGTTGGGGAAGGTCCCAGCAATAACTATGGGCTTGCGGTTACTGCCACCATTTAGAATGCAGAAGAAGAAGAGGTGTCTTCTCATGTTTCAATGTCGACCTTAGAATATGAGGTCTTGTTTGAGCTTAAAAGAGAGAAAGGTAGGCTCAGTGAAATGGAGTTAGTTGGAGTTAGATAGTAACTATGGCCAAGTTGGAGTATGACAAGATAGAGAAACAAAAAGACAGGGCTCATCAGTTGGAGGTAGCCCAACTACAAGAGTGTCAAGGCTTCTCTGGAGGTTATGGAAGAGGTTCTGGATTCTCTTCTCATCCAGGATTTCCTAAGGCCCTGCTCAACAGGTATGAAGAGAAAAAATATGTCATTGTTTGGCTAACACCTTTTGAGTATGCTTGCAAGGTGCAAGATATAGGTGATCATGATGAGCTTGCTTAGTTGCTCAGCAGACTCTCCCATTATGACTGCAATACCAACATGGATATGTCTAGGTCTGACAGAAAGGACGTTCATAAGTTGAGCAGGCACTCCTCTTAAAGTTTGGTAGGACTCCTGCCCAATACTTAAAGAAGTTCAGAGAATGCGAAAAAAAATGTTAATAATGTGTGGGTGTCTTTTGTAATGGATTCCTTGAAGAATTTGAGTGTCTGGAAAGAAGGCCATAAAGTAACCACTTTTGAAGGCATGATCAACTTGGTCATGCTGGAAGACATGTATGCCTTTTGTTCCCCTGAGATTAAGCAGCATTTGGCAGATTAAAGCTGTCCATTGCTACTTCCAATGCCCCGGGTCCAAACGGATGAGCAAATTAAGTGTTGAAAAAGGATCCAAATAATTGGGACCAGGTATTGCTTACACTATTCTCGCACATCTGTAGAATGTGCCAGGTCCCTTCTTTGTGGAAAAAGTAGTTGCTGATTCCTATGCATAAAAAGGGAGACAAGGGGAATCCTGCTGATTATAGGCAATTGTCAATGCTAGATGTCGGAAGTAAAATCTTTTTGACACTAGTACTTAAGGAAGTAGAAACCTGGGCCAGAGAAAATCAGATATTACAGCATGCACAGACTGGTTTTAGACCTGGGGCGAGCACAACCCACAACATTTGGGTTCTTGATCAGCTGATCAATAATACCACCAGTAGTAAGGAGAGTAGTAGTATATCGCCTTCATAGACTTCAGCAGTGCTTTTGACCTGGTGGTGCGTGATATCTTGTGAACAAAACTGAGAGCCATGAATTGTCCTTCCTAGGTAATCCATATACTAATTGCACTTCATAGTAATACCTCTGCGAAGGTTCACCTCAATGATAATGGAGAAGTGTCGGCTACAATCTATATTAACATAGGGGTAAAGCAGGGTTGCATAACAGCCCCCATGCTGTATAACCTCTATATTGCAGACTTGCTAGTGCATATGGATTTAAAATCCACTGTCCACCTAAATTGGGTGATATCCCTATCTTTGGCATGGTCTATGCCAACGATTTAATTTTATTTGATCGTACACTAACAGGCGTAAAGAGCATGCTAAATGAGCTGGCAGTCTATGCTTCCCAGTTAGGTCTGATTATCAACCGTGAGAAGACCAAAATAATGGTGATAGCTAGAAAAGGCCCTAGATGCTCTGGTATTGACACCAAATTGGGGACCACTGCAGTGGTAGATTCATATCCATACCTAGGGCTGGACTTTAAAGCTCCGGCTAATTATGAAGACATAATTAGGCATAAAAACGTTGAGCCAAGCTACTTAGATTACGTACATTTGGGAAGGGATCGTCTGGCTTTAGTATGGCAGGAATTCTAAAAATCTACCAACAGTGTTTTGTCCCTAGCATCCTTTATGGCTTGGAGGCACTGCCCATGCAGGATTTGAAGTGCCTGAATATTTTGGAGGGTCACTACTGGCGTACTGTGCTGGGATTAGGTCCTTCTTGCTCGGTACAGTTTTTACGCCAGAGTTGGGCCTTATCTCTCTGAAAGGCATGCCCCAACATGTGAGAGGTGCTTTTTATCTTAAAGCGCGCGCATACCCCAGGTGAAAATTACTGAGGCTGACGGGGCTAATTATGAGGCGGAGAAACACCTTTGGGGTCTCAACTTTAAAGAGCTAAATTAGTCCCTGTTTAAGGAGATTGAGTGGTCGTATGAGAACAGGTTGCATCTGCCCTATATCCACCAGAAAAAATCATTTGAGGAAAAATTGAACAGATGGGATTGGAGTATGAACGCTATCCATCTGGCCAAGCTGAGGTGGTAGGAGGCAGTATCCCATGTAATGTATAAATATCGAAAATTCCAGCCTTACTTGCTTTTGTGCCCAGCACCAGGGGAGAGGCATTTCGTATTAAGACTTCGGACTAACCAGCTCCCAGTTTTGACAATCATTGGGGCCCATATGAAGGTACCAATTGAGGCTAGTGATTGTCGGATATGCCAGGCCAGTACTGGAAACTTCCAGACATGTCTTAACCCTTTGTCCAAAAACTGGGACCAACATTTATGTGTGCATTTGGGAAATGGGAATATCATTATGATATGAGGCCATAACTGAGGAAGCCTTTTGGGATAGTTGCCTTAACCTCAAGTCTGTGGGTCTCCAACTTGCTCTTTTTAGGGTGGGGTCACATGTTAAAACCTTACTACCGGATGCATCATGATCACAATATGGTGGGTTCACTCTTTATGCACCTCAGCACTCACATATTGTATTTCACTGCATATATACATTTTACTTATGCTTTATTTCTATTTGTATATATTGAATTTAATCTTGCTTTTGTTTGGTGTATTGCTTAATTGACTAATGGCATTGTATTGTATTGTGATGCATTACTAGACTTGTTGAGGTAGCATTTGATTTTTATGATCGTTATTTATGTTTTATGTTTTATGTTCTGTATGCTTTGTATGGTCTATGAGATACATACGTTGTGTAAAATCCTAAATTTAGGATTAAATCACAATAAGGTCTTATTATATTATTGCTACTGATCTTTGGTTTTCCATAGGGTGTCCCATAAGAACAAACATGATTCTAGTAAGCATGAAGAGGGGAAAATGCTAAACGAGTACGAGGGTGGGTCTGCTGTTAAAACCTTTCCCCAAAACACCCCCATATGTTTTCATAGGGGTATAAGTTACATGAACATGAGAAGAGTAGTGGGACTAGATATCCCAAGCTTGAGAGTGGACATTCTCAGCCTCTCTATATACAAAGATCCCACAGATCGTCGGTAGCCTGTGGAGGAAGTGACCACATTGGGGTGGGGATATGGATGTAGGGGTAAGCCTTAGGGGTCCACTCTGTGAATCTGGTATTATCTCATGAAGTAGACGAGATAATTACAGGGGATTCTTCTCTTTGGATACCTTGCTCAATGTTGAAGGATCTGAAGTAGATTTAGTTTCACTTAAAACCTGGGATTCTAGCATTGCTGGAGCTTCTGGTCCTCGACATATCCATACCCATAATTATAATCCTGAGCATAGTGTGCTGGTGGAAGGTGTGCCTCTTCTATTAGGAACACTGGACCCAGTCCAACTGTGTTAGTTCCACATTGTTAAACCCAGAGGCTCGTGACAGAGCTACTTTGGTGACTACTCATTTGACCGAGGGTCCCTCTATCAACTTCCCAGCAGTGCCTGTCATTTTAGCAGTGAATAGTGAAGTGGATAGGGCATCTGGCAGTGTGAGGCGGAAAGTTCCTAGAAACATTCTGTCAGAGATCAAACTCCAAGATATAGGTATTGAGAGACACTCTGCAGAACTTTCAAGCACCAGCTTTCAAATTCAGGCTGCCTTTGCCAAGTCTAAGGGCAAGCCTAAGCCAAAGGTGAAGCCTAAGACTAAAGGAGAAAGAAAACACAAAAGGAAATATTCCCTGTGCCATACCAATAACTGAGGTTGAGGTAGTTGCTCAAACGCATTAACCTGATGGGGAAGAGGGATTGTCATAAACTCCCTACTCCTAGGAGCCCCCTGCAATGTCAAGCTTGCTTGCAGAATAAAGTGTCTCTAAGGTGGATTAGTAATGGTCAACAGAAAATACTATCATTTAAAAGTCTATGGCGAAAGGTCTGATTTCAATTAGAGGATGAGCTTCCTGTGAAGCAAATAATTCAACAGGAAGGTGGGTTACTGGTGTGTAAGCCCAAAGATCCCACTAGAGGAGACAATCAAAGTTTGGTGAATCCTATTGATGTTTGGCCCTTCCTCCTGCAGTTGGTGCATACAGTTCCCATGGCATTTCATGATTATATTAAGATAACTTTGGAATGGTCACCAATGCGATCCTGCTGGCCTAGGATGGGGGCTCCAGTGGAATACCACTTACACTTTCAGCCAGCAATCTAACAAAAGCGGAACAGGGATTCAGAATCCACTAGAACCACGACCAGTTGTAGGTATACTAGGTATAAAGTTTGAGGGGATAGAGGCTACCTTTGCTAGTCGTCTGAACTCCTGTACATCCTCAGCAATAAGTTTCCTTGTGGTTGCTGATAACACCACAAGGTTTCCTATAGCCAGCCCACTTGCTATAGGGACTGCCAGGTCAGCTATTATAGCTTTTCTTGATACTTTTAGAAGGGGTAGCTTCCCTTGTGAAGTTGTGCTGACTCAGGCAGCAGCTTCAAGTCTAGTTATAGCCAGGCTCTTTGGAAGGCAGACAAGGTGACTTATTTCTCATACACATCTCCCCCACAATCCGTTGGCCTGGGAGAGAGATTATTTGGAAAAATCCAAAGTATGATTGGAACTCATAAGCACAAATGAAGGCAGTGGTGCCTTCTATCATACTCATTTTTGCAAAACCTGATTATGAATTCATGATCTGATCCTAACAAATTTGAAAGACTCTGCACAGTAAACTATTTACAGGATCTTAGAAGACCTAGAAAGGCTCCCATAATGATCTATATAAATAGATTGAAGGATGTCATCCTTAGGGATAAAACAGGAGACATGGGGGTTATTACGAGTTTGGAGGCAGCCATGGTGCTCTTAGCACCATGGCTGCCTCCAAAGTCGTGTCCGCGTCCGGGTTCTCTGAATAGGGACTTACCGGGTCATTCCAACCTTGGAGGACCCGGTAAATCCCCATTCAACGAACCCTTCCCCATTCCCATTCAAGCCCCCATAGGGCTCAAGGGGAATGGGGAGGGAGCTAATAACGGGCCCGTAAATTACGGGCCCGTTATTAGCTCCCTGGTCCCTTAGTGGCTCCCGCTAAGGACGGCTGGTTCTACCAGCCGAACTTAGTGCGACCCGCTAAGGGACCTCGAAATGCGGCGGTAAGGGGTTAACGGCACCGGAATCCTTACCTCTCCATGACCTGTTCCAGGGTAGCCCTTCTGATGGCTGACTTGAGGGTGTCAACCTAACCCCTCAACTGACTCCACAGCAGCAAGGTGAGCTAACTTTGCTTAGGCGGTTTCCCCTTCTTTTCACTCAATCCAGGATTGACGCCTTGGTGAAGGTATGGCATTGACAATGGAGAGAGTGTGCCTGCCAAAGGAAGCAGCTAGGATGTCAGACAAAGTAAGATCCAACATAAAGTCTTAGTTCAACAGAATGTTGTATCTAGGGGAGATAGAGCTCTCTGGTAGTCCCTGGTCCTGTCCTGTGTACAGCTCTTACTGCTGTCACCAAGAAAGACGTACATACCCTGACATTAACTGATGATTTAGCGGACAAGCTCAGTGCTGTCTTGTACTTTAACACCTTTGACCTTATTGCAGGGTATTGACAAGAAAAGGCCAAGGAGAAGACAGCATTCTAAACACCTGAGGGATTTGACCAGTTATGCTCTTTTGCATCTGACACTTTTCAAAGGTTGGTCAATCATGTCCTGGGTTAGATGAACTCTGCATGGCATATCTGGACGATATAGCAGTTTTCAGTCCTACTTGGGAGGAATATGTTAGGGACGTTGGGACTGTGTTGCAGCTCACTCTTCAGCACTGTATATGTGTTTACTGAGCATGGGGCTTGTTTGATGATATTGCCTGATGATACACCATGTATGAAATCTAGGTTTGTTCTCTCTTCCCTGGGACTTGAACAGAATGTCCTCTAAGTGGGTGGTGTTGCTTTGCCTAGTGCCGTGGAAACAATGTGCCCAGTAGACTTTGGGTGTTTATATGTTTCCCTGGGCAATTCTGCTAGACATGACAACAGGCAATTTGAGGAGTTCACTGTGACCGGAGACTCAAGCTGAGTCTCCATTTATCGCTGTGGATGTGTTTAGTGTGACTGGGCACATTATTCACTGGAATTGGCTGTATGCCATGATATGAGTGCACTGTCATTGAACACACCACTCAGAACATCACACGAGGCATTACAGGTTACCTGTATGTATCCCAAGGGGATGGGAAACAGAAACACCCTATAATGGTTATGACACGCTTTTACTTTCAGGACCACCTCAAAGCACAGCCCAAGTTCAATATAAACGTACATTTCAAAAGCGTATTTTCCATGTGAACTAGTTTGATGTGTGATGTCACATTCAATACATAGCGGGAATGAGTTTTGGTTTCTTTATTAATCGTATTTGGAAAATTAATTTCTTTTGTAGGTTTTTCTTTTCAATTATACCATAACCCTCTACCCCCATACTATGTAAAAATGCCAAATATCAGCATTTTCTTTTTGCACACATGTCTGCAAATGTAATTCATTGCAATTGGACATACTCATGGTGTGACTTCAGATGTTGTCACAACATAATTTACTATAAATACAAATAATAGAAGTGCATTCGGAATAATGCATCTTCATTGTGCATCCCTACATTTTGCAAGAGATATGGATGTAACTTTAACGCATTATTATTTATGTGCAATGCTTGTTCACACTGATACATTTGCTCATTTGCATGATTTACTCAGTTACCACAAAATTATGCACATCGCTAATTGTTATAAATGGCAGTTTTAGCGAGGAAAGATTAACATTAAAGAAAAATTCATGATCAGCTTATTTACATATTGCCTGTAATATATTAACATTTAGTGAAGATGACAGAGATCTCTTTCATGCCTCTTTCCTTCCCTTTGTAACGTGATGCTTGTATTTAAGTTTTGATGACATTTTCTTTAAATGTACAATATTAAAATAGGTGCCATTTTTTGAATAAATATAGAGTGGATTGCTTTAAGCTGACTTTTTATTTGTGAATCTGTATATTTCACATTGTATAAGAGTACTTTGAGAAAGGTTTATAAAAACAAATGTTATTTTTTTGCTTGCCATTTGGAATGTCATTATGCCAGTTTTTGCAAGCTCTACCATTTTGGCCTAAGCAGACAGAAGGGCACCATTGCCTTGTCGGTGCTTGGTTGTATGTTTCAATGGTCATAACAATTCAAGCACTGATCTTCACTGCAACAACATGCAAGCAAGCGGGAGATTCCCTACTCAGCAACTGACAAGGGGCCAGGTTATGCAGTCCCCAGACTTTCTAAATGGTCGCAAAGAACCCTGCCAAGGGGTTTAGAGCTGCCCTGTCGTGTTTCCTGATGTACAATTGTTTTCAGTTGTGACCTGGGCAAAGGCCGCAGGATCGCAGTTAGGAAGTTGGCGGCATACCGCTCATCTGGGAACCTTGTTTGCAGGCCAATTTCATGAAGTAAGTGACACACATTGAGTTCCGTGATTGGCTAGGAATTCTATCCAGGCGCTAATATGAATTAAAATGGGAAGGCAATGACTATATTTACAGTGGACATGTTTCTCCCAACGAAATTCTCGTTAAGTGAATTTCAATAAAATGATATGTTGAACCTTCAAATACATTTTATTATTGAACAACTATATATTATAATAAAACAAAATGCATTCATAGTTAATATCAAAGGAAGGGAATACCAACAAAATGCATCATACACCACCAATGCAATGCTTTGCAGCATTACAAGACCAATGCATGCATTTCCTCATTTACGGTAATGTAGTATTGCATGGCAGTGCGATTAGCTGTGGACGCCAGTTTGCAAGGCGGGATAAAAGGAGCACCAGGAAACCGGAGGTTATGGGTTGTTCAGGTGAGTTCAGAGGAGTGTGAGGTGGCAGAACAAGAGACCAGCAGGAGGGATGATAGTGGACTGGAGTGCACAGGTGACTTCAAGAGACTGTGAGGTATTAATTAATGCGAGAATGTGGAACTGAACATTTTAACACCATACCATATTATATTTTAATTATCAATATTGATATTATTATTATTATTATTACCTCTAATAATACATGTTATAATTGTATACACACTCTATTCAGTTGGAGGCTAGAATGCAATTGCTCACAGCTTTCCTCTATGGATGCTTGTTTACTAAAGAACACTAATAAACCATTGGTTACTTATCGCAGGTATGCAGCTTAATCCCTTCAAAAATCAAATAATAAATTGCTTCTAGATTTGCTTTCGCGGCACAGGTCAAGTATGCATGACCATTCTCAAGCAAGCAATTTAAAATATTGACAAACGTAAGTAGCACAGAGTAAACATTTATTTTCTGAACTTGCAGGAGTCCCTAAGCTGCCATCAGTGCATGTGCAACAGCAGTAAAGGCGCAGTGGGTCACGAGAAGCCTGGGATTTCAGCTGGCATTCAATATCATCAGGAAAGTGGGTAGCTAAAAGCTTTGAGACAGAGGTAATTTACATAAAGATATATGCTGTCGATAAATCGCCTGTATCATGACCAGGGCCGGCCTTAAGGGCAGCAGCGGCCTGGGCGAACTGGCGCCCACCCTCCCCGCCCAACGCGCCCCCTGGTTAAAAGGGGGCGGGGCCAGGATGGGCAACTTTTAAAAAAAAATGTTTTTAACCTCCTCGCTCCAGCGAGGAGGTTAAATAAGTGCCGTTGGCACCCCATTGTCATTGAATGAGCCCGCTATCGTGGGTTCATTCAATGACAATGAGGCACCTGCCACACCTTCTGCCACCACGCCAGCTTAGGGGAGTGCTTGAAAGACTCCCCGGAGCTGGCGTGGTGGGGGGCTAATGGCGCCTTTTCTTGTGAAAAGTGTCCGCGGTGGAGGGGCGCATTTAAATGCACCCAGCACTGTGGGCACCTTTTACAGTAAAAGGATGCCTGCTGCACCTTGTCCCACAATGCCAGCTCGGGGGAGCCCTTAAAAGACTCCCCTGAGCTGGCGTGGCAGGGGCAAAAGGCGCCCTGGGGGGCGTGGCGCCCGGGCGGTCACCCGGCTTGCCCCCCCTAAGGCCCCGGCTCTGATCATGACAAGATACTTTAAAGTTCAAACTGTCATTTCCTAAGAACAAGATATACATATATATGCATTTGGGATCCAAGATGGGGCAATTTAAAATGAGACCATTCTGTGCACATTCTAATAGCACAGCTTTGAATTTGATCAGGTTTTGCAGGTAAATGCATGCTTTTCCTCCTCGCATACTTTGATTAAAAAATACATAGCAACAACTTTACAGGATATTTTCAAAGAATATTCCAGAAACACTGCATATCGGAAAAAAACAGAATGATAAGAAATCGAAACTGTATCAGTCAAAGGTTGATAAATATATTGATTACACGGATGAAAATGGCGTCTGTCACTGGGGTCGACAGCCTTGATGTGATTATTGACCACTTGCTCAATAATGAGGTGCAGACTGTTTTATCTGAGTGAAAACAAGGATTACCTTTGCTGCTCGCACAGTTGGTGGGTTAACATTTGCACGAACATAGATTAAAATATCCATGACGTGTGGTGCACATTTATTTGAAACACAGTTATATATATCGAACAATAAAGCATTCATACTTTTAATAATCCAGATTTATTTTATATACAATAACAAAATTAATCAACATTCAGTAACAGGTTCATCCTGCCCCTACGTTCTGTAATAAGAGCAAATGTTATTACTTAACTAAATGGTATTCAATCTATCAAATTTACCATGAGGCGGCAACCAAAGAGTCACACCAGAAGCTCCAACAAACCAACAGAATTACTAACCCTTCACCACTTCCTGCTACTCCAACATAACCAACGCCACTACTCCAGACCTTGGGCTAGCCACACCATACATAACCAGACCAAGAATCAACTCTATGATCACACCCACCATTGCAGAGATTCTGGAAACACACATAGAGTGAACCACTGCACAAAATCGTCCACACGCAAGTGCACACCAAGACACCAAATAGCCTCAGAGCTATGGCCACCCGTGACAACACACACAATACACTCATACCAACACAGACACTAACACACACCAGAGGCACCGAGTCATATCCATAAGTTTGCAACGCACAGGGCCTTCTGCACCAACACATGCAAAACAACACTCACAAGCGTCAGTTCCACCTGGTTCTGAAACAATCCTCTCATCCTACCTTCACTAACCTCCACACTCCCCTTTTTCTTCCAGAGCCCCGTAAGTGCCTGGAGACTGCCCTGGGGCCTTAGCGATGTATGGTATAAATCAACATAACATAGCAGATGAAGGGGTGTGTTAGCCAAGCAGGGGTTCAAACAATTTCTATGGGTTGCACTCAGATGGGATCTATGTTGAAAACCGGAATACCAACAGCTTGAGTTACAAAATTGTGAAGCCCACTTGTGTGCATGTTGTATCTAAACTTTTGGGATGTTGGTTGTTTGTCCCCCGCTGTGCATTCAATGTATGCAGGGGCAGCGCCGCAACCCACGCTGCCCATAATACTGGACTAGAGGAACGGAGGACAACCCTGCAGCCCCTGCTACCCTTGTTCGGTATTATGGGTGTCAGTCTTTTTTACCATGCTGAATATGCACCAAATGCCCATTCGTCTATTTTTATTCAACCTTTTTGGCTGAAACGCTCAGATTTTGATCTCATTAGCATTGCATTGATCTCCAATAGACCGGTTGCAATATGTTTACAGACCACTGAGCTAAAAATGGTTAGACGTGCCTTTTGACATACACTACATGCTGGAGTTCATCAACTCTAGGCCCCATCCATATATGTTACTCATAGTTGATCAGTATAACAACAAACACTGACGAGCTTATTTTCTATAAATGTATAAATGGGAGCAGTTATTTTTTTACTGCAAAGAGCCCCCCAAATCTCCATTCATTGTGAGCGTTGCTTGCCATTCTTGCATAGCAAGCAGTGCTCACAATTACAATTAAATCATCCCAACGAGGGTTTAATTTCAGTTGTGAACACTGCTTACCATGTGCACATGGTTAGCAGTGTTCAAAAATACAATTAAACACTGTCAGACATGCGAGCATGTCAGGGAGGGTTTCATTGTAGTTGTACACACAGGAACATGTACAAAGGATCCCTATGGCGTCCACCTGCTTTATCCTGTGTAACACAGGCTGTCCTCATAGTGAACTCCAGCTTTTGCGCCGGCATGAAATTCCATACCAGCATAGATGTGGGAACTTTTGTATGGTGGAGAAGAAGGGAGGAGGTAAAAATGCAAGTTGTGTTCTGCCCCTCCTATCTGCCACACAAATGATTCAATATGAGCCGATATGTAAATGAATGGCGTGAACGCCTTGCAGGGCTTCAACATCATTCATTTGCGTGACATGCTCACATAACATGAGCCCCTGAGTAGTTTTGGCATTTAAGAAGATCCCCTGCATCTAAAATGAAATGTCCCCAAACAATATCAAAACCATGGGAATGGATGTAGTGTGTGAACTTTTGTTGGCATATTTTAAAACGGGAACATCGAAGAAGGGTGAAGGCAGAACTTAAACTTTTGATAATCAACACACATCCTTCTTAGGCTGCAATATCTTACATATCTACTGTAAAAGTAGACAATGCCACATGCAGCAACACTTCAATAATACGCATGGGTGAACGTGTTGTATAGTGCTATAACAACATCAAACTGGTAAAGATGTTATGCATTTTATTAATTGTTACAAGTAAACTCTATGAGTGGCAATAATTCAATCAAATGATCCAACTATTCAGTACTCTGCATATAATGTTAAACTGTTTCATTACTATTCATCACATGACTTAGCATGGAAGGTTGATGACAGTTGTAGGTGCATTTACATTTTCAGTGTTATCCAAATCTTTGATGAAACATGGTCTGCCTCTATGGTTCACTAAGGTTGGATGCAGGTCATGAAGGCTACATTATATCCTAACGTCATATGTATTTCACTTTGATGAGTACATCGGATTTACAGCAGCATAATAAAGTATATTGATCATAACTCTAGGCAATAATCCTGAAATAATGATAACATGTTCCCTATGCATGATTGTTACAGCTACACATCTATTAAATAGTTTAACCTTGAATTGGTGTTTGCAGTACAATCAGATATGTGTCAGTCCATACGGAGAAAAGCACAGGGACGCGCTTGTCTTAGAACCAAGACACTGCCGAACATTAGAAGTTCGAATCTCGGGTTCTGCTTAGCAACTGAACTCAGGCACGGTACTAGGTGTGTTGTAAAAAAACAATAAATAAATAAAATAAACAATACCTGTATCCTTTTAAGCAAATCATTTGACTCTGACTGAACAATTGGATTTTGAACAGGAGAAGGCAACGATTTAAACATATGCATTTCCAAGACGGAAAGTGATCAGAAAGCTGGATAGGGAGAAAACACATAGATATATATCCCGGGACTAGCGTACACATTTCACTACTTTTTAAATATGCCACATTGTGTTGGTCAGTCAATACTTTGACTGTCTCCACTGATTCCTTGAGGTTCGTTCTTCATACATTATAGAGGTTTTTGGATTGCAGTAGCATTTTACTAGGTAAAATATTGATACACTTCGATAGATTTATTTATTTAGTGGTATGCTGCAGTGCGTATATGGTTGTCAACTTGTCATAATGCAAAATGAGCGTTTCCAATGCAATATTTGAGCTGTTGGTATCCACAAATAACTTCTTGGGATAGTCAATGTATTGACACTATTCTTTTTGTCCCCATTTACACTTAACATGTCCTCTTGTCGGCAGTATTTCTTGTTAGTCTAATTAAAGATGAGGATGGTTTTAAATAGTCATGAATACATTCTCCAGAACGTTTTGTGGAACCTATATTTCTTTTAACATTTATCACCATCAATGAGACAGTCCGTTCTTCCTGTGCTTTAGTTTTAGACTTTCCTTTGCGAGATCACATCAGCGATCAATGACGTTGTTTTAAAGGAATTGTCCACTTGCCTAGCTCACCATATAGATTACCCTTCAATACTTTGTGCAATGCAGGTACAACTTGGAGTTCAGATTTGTTTTTCCCAGTGAACATGCAAAGTAGTATGCCATTAAATACATAAATAGAAAAAACAAAAAGAAAAACAATTAAATGCTTAAATGATGCTAGGACATTACATAACTCCAAAGGGATATTTCATACAATGGTCATCTGTCTTTTTATTGCTGGTCTCCAGTTATGCATATCAAAAAAACAATGTGATCCTTTTCACTTTAAACAATTGCAACCGATATGGCTGTATTTAACAATCTTTGCTTGTTTTGCTGTTTAAAACGTCTTAATCTATGCAAGTTCAGAGATATCCAGATGTGTTTTTGCAATGCCCCCGTTGATGTTTGAATACACTCTTTTTGTATAAGTGAACATGTTTTATGAAGTTGTTGGCATGGATACTAACACATGTCAGTTTAATTTTGTGCTGAGAGATTTACAATTCACTATTGAAATACATGTTAACAGGCAAACTGTAAAACATACTATAACACATGTGAAATGGTTCACCTGACCAAAACTTATTACCCAGCCCCACATTTTCCCCAATCCAGCAGAATACTCCCTGTATAAACAATTTCTTTATCAGGATTTGTTCTTTGACATTGTAATGCTAGTGTACGTCTCCCTAAAATGGAGAATTGTACATACTATAGCCTTATGTTATGTTATATCATTTATATTGTGCATTACTGACCCGGAGGCTTAAGGGTGCATTACAAGACAGTACAAAGGAGCAAACACATACCAGAGATCAAAAGCTGAGGAAGGTAATTCCAGCCTCCTTATCTAAACAGGTAAGTGTTGAGCCTTTTTCTAAATACAGCTGTAGATTTTTTCTCCCTCGTGTCTAGTGAGACAAGAGGGAGACTTATAGACTAAGGGACAGGTCATTATTGTGGGTTAAAGAGCCACCACCAAGTTATGTCCTGAGGTGAATCAGAGGGCCCTACATTGGGGAAGGGCCATTATCCTAAGTGAAAATTACCTGTCTAGAGGTCTATAAGGCTCTTAGCCCATGGTGATAGTAGCAATACATGTTTTCGAGTTTTGGAAATTAAGTAAAACATTGTACATTAAGAGTGAGTAAAGTAAATAGACTGGGTTAGAAAATTAAGGGACTGATCTATGGAATGTTGTAGCATGACGCAAAGTGACTTTGTACTGGTACAAAGTGACTTTGCTCTGCCAACAAACACCCTAGTTTACAGAACACTTTAAAGTGTATTTTTGCAGTCTATGTCACTTTCCACAGAAAAAGTACCTTTTGCACCATGAATTAGGCCCAATTAGTTTGGTGCAAAGAGTACTTGTTCAGTCCAAAGTGCATTTGCACTAAAAAATACACTTTGCACTGTTCCTCAAATCAGGATGTTTGTGTGGCAGCACAAAGCCACTTTGCACCACTGCACAGTCACTTTGCACCACGCACAAACTCCATAAATCAAGCCCTAAATGTGGTATTATTTTGTACTGTTTAAATAACATGCAAGTCTTCGTAGTGATTAAATTGCAATTTGGTTGAGCTGAAACAGGGTTAACATGAGCATTAGGTGTCATGTAAAAATAAACGGGTTATCTATATGAAAGAGAAGCATTTTCCAGTGTTTTAGCTTTCTCTTTCGCGTGGTAAATAACACATTGCAGCCAGGAAAAAAAGTTGTATTAGACAGAATGTCCGGAATGCAGTCAATGCATGTATGTACTTTCTGCACTGTAAACATTCTGATTGCCTCAGAGGAAGCCAATAAAGATCACCATGCGCTAATAATGTGGGAATCATACTAAAATATCAACCAAAGAATGGCAACATGACTTTTACTGCGCCTTTGTGCCATGTAAAAATCCTGACTCCCATTACATCACTAAGTGGAATGGGGGTTGGGAGGGTGTCCTCCTCCTTTGTTCAGTGTAACAGGAGTTGGGGGTTGCAGGGGTGACCCCCGCTGGCATTAGATGGGCGAGGGGGGACAAGAAAGTAAAAGAAAAACGTTTCAAGGACCCTGCAGCACCAGCTCCGACCCACATTAGTGGGTGAGAACTGACGTTACAGAGATGGAGGGTGTCAGTGGCACACACGTAAGTGTGCTGCCAAAAAGGTAAGTAGGTTGGTGGGGGCAAGTGGGGGGGGGGAGTCATCTCTGTTGTCTCTGAGCCTCGCCGTAATGGAAGTCCGTATTTTCCAAGTCGGCATTTTCGGTGGAGCAGTAATTACATAGATCCAGTAATTTGTACACATAATCGAGAAAGCAATTGTGATCTACCAAAGTTTAATGAGATCTTTGTTCACATCACTATTAACTACCACCAAAAGCACTGAATTTTCAAGTAGATTAGCATCACGCTGAAGAGTGTTCCAAAGTCTTTTATATAAACAATTAATCAATTACGTGTGCTTTGGTTCATAGCAGACCTTCACAATAACAATGATATGATCTGCACATAAAACCAATGTCTTTACTTTGTCATAACTCTGTTAAAGCGTTCTAATGAGCTCCATAGTTCAACACATCCAAAGTTGTTCATTTTTATAAAGAAGCTCACAATTATCAAAACTGATAGAAAATTCTCACATGCAATGCATTACATCCAACAAATAATTCCTTATTTTTATGGAATGCCAAAACAAGCCCCCATTATGTCATATGTTTCAATCTGCTTAATATGAAAACGCAAAATGTATCAATGTATCTTTTTGTGAGGAAACCTATGTACATATTGTGAATATCTTCACATACCCAGAAAAGGAGCAAATTCATTTTAATGTTGTATCTATCGCTGATCTAAACCTTTCTTTTAAGGTAGACCATAGAGAGTTAGTTCTTGCTTTCCAAATCTTTAAATACTGACAAATTTCTTTTGAATGTAATATGGCACACACTGAAATCATTTCACTTACCTGTGAATTATCTATACTCATATACTGTGGGAGATTTCAATATTGTTTTCTAAATCCTCCCTTCAAGACTAGATAACCACAGTTCATTTCCTGTCGTCTTTATTCCGATTCTGTAAAGCAACTTTGGTATTAATTTCTATTTACATTCATTCATCGTTGGCACCAACCAAACACCTATGTTGCCAATGAAAACTTCTCAATTGCACTAATATGTTCCAACTGTTGTGAACATAATGTGTCCATGTAAATATGTAAATCCCATAAATGTGGGCCTTCCCCATTTTATGATCATTTATGATTTATTGCAGCAAAACACTTGAAATTCAGCTTGTGTGGGAAGTGATGACCATCTCAATTCAGATCCTTCTCCAATGCATAGACCATTGGCACATACATGATATCACAGAAGGGATTCACCATGGCATCATGGGTACATTATAGGGGTATGATGGTCATCACTTCCTACACCACCTGCATTTCAAGTGGTTTGTTGCAATAAATCTCTTTTAACTGAAGTTGTTTTCAACTTAATTGCAAGGCTTTTGTTATAAGGTACTTGATTATTTATAACATGCTTAATACCCAGAGGTTTCGAAGCGCGGACCCGGGGATCGAACCTCTGTTGCTCCGCATTTTCTTGCTTCCAAGGCAAGCACAATGCCCCTGAGCTATCCTCCCGGGTCGTTGCTTTGCAGCCCGCTTGTCATGGCCTTTGGCCATGGCCACTGCACATGTTGCATCTATGATCATAAAATGGCGAAGGCCAATGGCAATGGCCTTTAGCTATGGAAAGTGGCCTCCGGTAACCGGGTGAGTCCAATAACCCCCTACAAACCTTACAGTTATCTGTCTTTTGGCCATTTCCAGTGGCCCAAAAGCCATGGCTGATGACCTCAGGGTCCACTGGCCACATCCATGTCCACTGTATTCCACTGGCCATGGCTGTGTCTAGAGTACATTTGCACAAATCGCTGTGAAAAGCCCATTGCCCCCTTCACAGTAGTACATGGATTCTGTGCAAGTTTAAATCACTGTACCAGTGAATTATTTCAACTCCTATTCCCACGATAATTTGCCAGTAATCATCCCGGAGTATGCCAGTTACTGTGTAAATTATAAAAGTCTTTCCTAGTCCATTAGTGTTTGAAAATATGCAGTAAGCACAGCCAAAGACCGTGGATGCTAGCCATGGCTGAAGACCATGGCTACTGCCCCATAATGTGTTATACAGGGAATAGCAAAAGGGGGTGGCCAATGGCCATGGATGAAGGTCATGGCTAGTGGCCCCTTAATGTGATAAATGTACAGTGGGCATGGCTGAAGGCCAATGCCAGGGTCTGGTTACTTGTAACATGCTGCTTAAACAAAGTGTGTGATCATTGGCACATTATGTAATCTCACTGTGCAATGGTGAGTTCTCAAAGCCTGCCATCTTTTATACATAACAATACCACTACACAACAGGTCAAAAACACTCTGTGATTGATGAATGAATGTCTTTGAGCTATGGGTTGCAAGTAAGAGTGAGCACAGCCAAAGGCCGGTGGGGTACTTTGGTGTGGCGTAAGGCTATATCTAGTGTATCCACAACAAACCTAGTGGTGTGGCCTCGGCCAAAGACTGGGAACACTGACCATGGCCAAAGGCCCATTTAGGAAACCTAGTGGAGTAAAATGTAGAGTGGTCACAACTGAAGGCTGTTGCCAACTAGTGGGCCCAAAAGTAAAGCATTAGATGAGCACTAGCCAAAATAAACATGGTATAACAAAACCCTTGAAATTCACGCAAAAATACCTTGAAATTCAGCGAATGTGGGAAGTCATAACCTACTTATTTTATTAGAAGAGAAGGGGGACATCAACGGCAGAGCGACACGTTAAGCTGGTCATGACTTCCCACATTTGCTAAATTTCAAGAGTTTTGTTGTGTTAAATCTGCACAATTTAATTCCACCTTAGTTAATGTTTTTTCAATTAATATATATATTCACTGGAAAAATGTTAGTTAAGGTGCCCAAATTGATTGCAACAAAACACCTGACATTCTGCGCTTTTGGGAAGTCATGACCAGCTGTACTCGTTGCGCTCCCGTTGGTGTCCCCCATAATGCCATTTTGTATGTTATTGTGAAACCCTTTGCAATATGTATGTGCTCATGTGCTTTGCAACAGGAACGTGTCAAGTTAAGCCCAAAATGTCTTCCCAAATGCACTGCATTTCAGGGGTTTTGTTGAGATACATTTGGGCACATTAAATAAACTTTAACTAAAGTTTTTTTTCAGTGAATGTCAAGCGTTTGTTATATCATAGTTTTTTTACGTGGCACTCGGCCATGGCCAGTATATTTTACCACATTACCAAGCCACTATCCATTGCCTTTGGCCATGAACAAGTAGCCCATGAAAATATAAGAACGTAAACATTGTCCTCACCCTCAAGTTCGGAAATATTCTGTGCAAATGCCAACTCTACTTCCCTTAGTCTGACTTCTCTCCCCATTTGCAGATTATACACTGCCCCCCTCTTTCTAGTGCTTGCACTGCCTCTGCCCTGCCTCTCTCTGCAGTCAATTATCTCTGTGGAGGGAGGACCAGTGCCTATGAAGGATTACCAGGCAGCAGCAGTTGTCACATCAGAGGACGTGTGAACTCTATATAAAGGCAGAAAGGAGGGCAAAACATCAATGCACCATCAGCAGCTAGCTGTGTGTGCACAGGCAGGCGCCGGAGGCTTCTCAGATATGGGGCCTCATTACGACACAGGCGGTAAGGGGTTAACGGCGCCGTAAAAGGTGTCGGCGCCATTAAACCCTTGCCGCCTAATTATGAGGTCCCTTTGCGGGTCTCGACCTTAACGGCTGGTTTTACCAGCCGTTAAGGAAGGAACGCACAAAGGGACTTTCGAGGTAATTACAGTACCACAATTTGCGGTACCGTAATTACCGCCTTCCCCATTGCCATTGAGCCCTATGGGGGCAAAAATGGGAGTGGGGAAGGGCCAATGGTGAATGGGGAATTACCGCCCCTCCAGCCTTGGAATGGGGCGGTGATTCCGCCATTCACCATGGCAGAGTTGGTCAAATAGCAGCGACAACCATGGCGCTAACAGCGCCATGGTTAACACCAGGGTCGTAATGAGGCCCATTGTGTTATTTTTACTGCTGTGTTGTTATTAGATCATGTGTTGCATGTGGTTGCAGGGTATGCAATGTCTATCTGAGTGGGTTACTGTTTGAGCCATCATCCTCATGTTCCATTGTCTGTGGTATTAGTGTCACAGGTTTCAATGCAGTACTCTGTGGATTGATCAGTTAATTGACATGGTGATGAAGGCCATGTGTCCATGCTTTACTGTGTAGATATGTATCAGCAAGACACAGCTACTGTATGTCTTGCTAACAGTGTCAGCAGGTGATATATTGACAGTTATCCCTGCTGTGACTGGCACAGATTATATGTGCCAGATACATGGTTTAACACTAACATAGGTATTTATGTATGGTACTATCACGTCATGACCTGTTTTTGCTATACACATAGCACATTGATTGTGATTCTAGATTTGCCTGTTGGAGCGGCCAGCTTGAATGTAACAGTCACCACTCTTTGAGACGTCCATAATCCCCCATTGATGTAGAGAGCATTACTGCCATGTGTTGTCTGTGATGTTTAGGGGTTGAGACCCTTCCCATTTGGTGCTCACTGTTCATGAGCCACATTTCACATCCAGCCCCCATGCACCTTTCAAAGATCTACAGAAGTAAGAATCTTGTGTCTCTGGCCAATACACTTCTAGCTTAACATCTTCCATCAACTATGTTTTAACACCTTGTGTGCATGTCATTACAAAGCCAGGGTATCGGAAGTTTGTAGGGTTCACAGTACACATGACTCACATGGTAATCTCCTTCATCTGCCACATACATGTCTCCATTGCAGTTTTTTGGGAATGGTTTCACATTTGAGATGACATGGGAAGGCTCAGGTCAACGTTTATGCCTTGAAAGCAAGGCAACACAGCACAATGCAGGTTTCAGTCCTGGTCCCGCGCTTAGAAAACACTCATTGGTATTAAGCGCATTGTAAGTGAGCTACATAAGTTGCAGTTTGCATGACATTGAAGTCATGTTGATTGCAGTTCCTGTGCAGCGGTCATCCACGTTGGTGACTGCATACCTGTGATGCAGTTTACATGGTATGGTATGCGGCAAGCATCCTCTGGTCTAGGCAGTGTTGGTGGTCAATTGCATGTTTGTGCTTCTATTAAGTTGCAATGACTCTGTTGTGTTCATGGGCCGTGTGCAGGGTGTGATGACATTAGTTGAGGGGTTGGGGCTCAGTTACATGTACTGTTTCGTTTTTGAGATTGTCCTTGCATACATGATGGTTCTATGCAGCTGTTTGTCTGCAGATCATATACTATGACCCTGATTGCTTTGCTGGTGGAAGGCACATGTTTTCGTTAGTAGTGTGTGCACACTGCACAAGATGTAGATTATATGTGAATATTTGCCTTGGGCATATCGCATGTACACTGACATGCCAAATGTGTGATCAGGGTTTTCTTTCAATTTGTGTCATTTCTCATAGGACACCATAATGTACTTTATAAAACATTTGTCATGATTTATGCATATCTTTTTATGAGTTGTTTTGAGTGTTGTGTTGGTGGGGGTGGGATGGGCTCCTCATTGGCATATGGCTTTGATGTATTTATTTTTTGCATGTTCCTCGTTGATATGGGTCTGGGAAAATGTTTATGTTTATTCATATTGTAGGGTTCTTTTCTGTTGCTTTACTGTGCGATTCTGCAGGGTGATGTATGCATATTTGCAAGCAAATTGGGAGCGGATGTGATGTGTGTTGCGGATATGTGTTCAGTGTGTCCATGTTCCAGCAGGGTGCATGGGGCACAATTGATTATCTTGGCATCTTGGTATGTGTGGCTCGGGCATGCCTGGCATACATGGAACCGTTTATGCATGTACGTGTGTTGGTTGATGGGTGGTTGAGGAGGTCATGTGGCCCATGACAATTCTAGCGTTTTTAATGGAAACATATTTATTTTAGTAAGGTATTGATGGTGGACCTTGCTTGAAGAAGCAAAAGAACATTGTATACGATATAGGAGAAGGTGTACATACATGGAAGGAACTAGCAATGGAATACAACGGAGCAGGTATGTAACAAGAGGGCAGTGCAGGAAGCAATGTATTTACAAGCAACCACGGGATGGAACTGGGGGGTTGAGGTTGCCCAAACTGGAGGATGTGTGCAATCCGGTGTTGTGTAGGACCATTCCTTGAGGACAAATGCCTAGTGGTCATTCCTGAGAAGAAGGACTGTGGTTGAGAGTAAGATGTTGAGGGGGAGGAGGTCCCAGAGTCTAGCAGCATTGGCAAAGAAATACATTCTTCTTGTTCTTTCCTTCCTGGCTCAGAGGAATTGAAGTCAGCACATGTCCTTGCTTTTGGTGCATAGTATGTCTAAAGAGATGCATGTGGCATTTGTGAGGTGGCATGGGGACTTGAGGGAGACAGCCTTGTAGATGAAGCAGACTAATTGCTGGTGGGATATATTTTTGGGATGAGCAAAAGTTGTTCAATTTGGAGTGTGGAAGTGTCATATGATTTGCAGATTCCTTGCAAGTCAAACGTTTAGGCCTTCCAAGTAGACATTGGTACCATCCAGGTTGGAGAGGATCAATGCTTGGATTGCAGATCTGAAATATGTAATTCGGATGAGGGACTTACTTTACCTTAAGAGTGAAAATATATACAATGTTTTTTGTAAGATCATTGCTATATGCTCCAATAAGGAGATGTGTATGTTATTGGGTAGCCTAAGTGCCTTAGCACAAGTGGTCAGCTCATGCACGTGGTTGGTTGTCTTTCACAAGACCTCTGACACACCCACCTGCTTTCATTTCATAACTGTTAAGTTACCGGCATCACTTGGCCGGGCTTCCAAGGGGAAGCAAGACACATTAAAACTACATTCCTGTGTAATGGTTAGAACCAGGAAGCCAACAACCAGATCCCATGTTCTCCAAACATCAGGTGAGCTCCATGTAGTGGTTTTTGTAATGCCTAAGTTTCTCTTCATCCAAGACGCACCATCTCCACTGATTGCCAATGATGGCACTAACTGGCATTATGATGGACATTGAATTGCTGCTGCCACACCCACATCACCATATACACCTTCTGCACTGCTTCATCCTCTACTATATGAGGAGTGATGGTCCCAAATGCCCATTCAGCAACAACCACACAGCACACATTGCCTACATCAACACAACACATAACGTGACCGCCATCTGGATGACTGGGACCTGCATGACATCAACCTGCACCCACATCAGAGAAATGATCATCCCTAATAGCTACACTGTTCTAGTGATCATGCAAACACAATGCCCCAAGGCCTACTCATCATATGGACTCTAAAATTCCTCAATATAATCAAATTATTAAACAATCACAAGTACTCTTTCATTGAAGAATTCATGTACTTGGACACCCCATTGCCTCTAATTCACGCAATTTCATCATACTCTGTGGGGAACCAACAAACTAGCACCTGAAGGAAGGTATATACTTCCTTCCCTTCACACTGAAACTAACACAGTGAACAAGAGACCCAATACCCAGAAAAGGGAATATCCTTGTCCTCATCTACAACATAATACACACCCTCCATCTCTCTGACCTCACTCAACTGGTTTGACCATCTGACAATTTCCTTTCATGTTAGTCAAACCGCCCCAGTGAAGCACAGCCATTGAAAGCCAGCAAACAGGCCTAATTCACAACTTTCCCAGTGTAAGTATGCATGTAAAATATCTTTTACATCCACATAAAATGGCCCCACGTGAGTGAAACACACTTTGACTGTTGTGCGCTTCTCCAAAAATTCTACTACACTCTTTCATCCAACATCAACCACTATGCCTCTGTGAAACAACACACCCTCATGCCTTAACCTTCCTCACCATGGTACAATAAGGTAGTCACCCTACAAAGTAAGCCTTAGGAAACAAGGAATGACTTCTGAACTTTCCTGCACCACATTCAGGATAACTCATCTCATGGAACTCTGCGCTGCACTGTCCACAGACATCTGACCACCAAGGCCAAATGCTACCTGACCAACATTACCAAAGGCAAACAAGTAAGGCACATACCTTGTCCGAGCCATCAAACATTGATGCATTGCAATCTCCAGCTCACACATAAGGTTCTCTGAATAAAAATCTAACACTGCAAACTCGTTCAACTTCTTCAAGATAATCTAGGACTGCTAGCACATGGTCACCAAACCGCAACAGACAGGACAACACAAATCCACATTTCTACAATTACTAACTGGAAACCATTTAGGACACTCCACATGAAAGATATGACAGCAAGAAAATTCACTCAAGGTGATGTCATCCATGGTGGCCATTCCCCCTGCCTTCATATCAAGACCCTTCCAGCAGAAGCACTTCTCCCTTAGCTGGAACATATCCACTTCTACCCCACTCATGTCTTCATCTCTCAATACTCAAGACTGGACACATGCTTGTACTTAGCAAGTAACCAACAGTGGAACCCAACTACCTCAGCAAGTAACAGCTCATCAGCCATCTTCCCTTCCCAGAAAAGATACTTGAGATAGCAGTAACCACGCATCACCTCCAAAACATTGGGAATAACAACATCCTTGTGTTCTAAGAATTATACTTAGGATCCATAGCAGTACATGAACATCTAACATTCTAACATGAGGGTGATCGACAATGCCCCTTAGATCTTCATCAATGCACATCCTTGACTCCTGTTTGAAGGTAAACTCTAAGCCATGTTGCACAATGTAGAGCATATCCCACTTACCAACATTCAACTCTGCTGCATTGTATGTCTATCACTAATAATGTCCAGAGCTGGTTGGAGTCCAACCATAATAACCACCACTACTTTGTCATTATGTATTCCTCATGATCACTATCTGCAGCCAACAATTGTGGAGTTCCAGAAGGCCCCTCAATCCACCCACAGATGTTGAAAATACAACATCCACATCCAACAATATGCAGTTTGTTGGGATGCACGTACAGCATCCAAGTCAGGAAAAAAGGTTTAGACTGAGAAAAACCTGTTAGTAAGTGCCACGGCATGAGCAGGTGGAGTTTTGTGTGACAGAAGGCCCATGTATCACTTGTAGTTAGCTGTGACACATAAAAGATACATCATATAGCAACACAGAATGAGCAACACATGTATTAATTGTTTCATTGCATAGGTTATAGGTAGGGCAGTGTGTTATAAACCCTGTGTTTAGAAAATAGCACATACATTTTAGCTTTGAGCAAGGTGTGAGAACGGAGCTGAAGTAGATGGGCGATGGAGTCAAAAAGGTATTGTGGTAAAAGTGAGGTGAGCGGGTTGACATGCCAAGAATGCCGCCATATTGGATATCAAGGTCTACCACACAATGAAAAGATTGAAGGCCCTGATGTGGAGTAAATCTCAAGACAAATCCCCTTTTCATCCCCCAAGAGAGAAGCCGAGGTGAGAAGCACCCCTGCTGCTCAGAAAAATGCTAATTGTATCCAGATGCAGAGCTCAAAGTTATTCTGAATGGAATTTTAGAGTTGGGGAGCAAGGTAGGGATGCACCCTTTGAAGGACAAATTCATGAGAACAGGGCACAAGGCTTTGTGATTTCGACAGGCCAGGCAAAGATTTAGAGCACTACTGTCCTCACCCAAGGAGCGGTCATCCAATTTGAACTACAAGTAGACATATAACCAAAGCAAATAAATCCCTGAAATTCAGTTCAAAGGTTGTGCCCTGGTCATGGCATTACTGTGCAGCTGGGGTCTGAACAAGATAAGGGGGGGTACATGTCTGTAACATACCTGTCACGATCCATGCCCCTGACCCCCTCAGGTATAACATCCCACTGGCACCAGTGGGGCTAAGGCCCTTCACACTGGCCGCATGGGCCTTAAAACTCCATCAGAAAGATACATGGAGTCAGTTCTGGCGCCTTTGGTCCCAGGCTCATTATCAGGAATAAAGCAATACCAGTTTTGGACCTTAATCCAACATGGAGGCCTATTACACAGCTCGATTCTTTAGAACCAACACATGCATTCTAGTGTTTTGGGGGTGGCTGGGACTGGAACTACTTGGCCTGGAACTAATTTACGTGGGCTATTTAAACCACACCCAAACAGCAGAACATGCTTCACGTTATTCTGGACTCCTACAGTGTAATGCTCACAGTGTCCAGCTCCTGCTCATCTGCTTCTCCAGCGGCCCGATCCTGACGCCCTAGATCTGGTTTCCATTAATAACCTGGAAGAACAAGAACACCAATAGCGAGCAAGAACACTTACCTGTGAAGTAACCGGTCTTGAATCCACCGTGCGCTTCGCTTACCAAGCCCATCTCCAGAGCTCACAGCAACCTGCAAAGGTAAAGAAACAAGGACAGCATTAAAAACAATTCTTACCTGGGCAAGCAGCGAGTCCTGGCAGCACCATGCACTTCTCTTACCTTGCCCATCTCCGGGTTTCACTGCAACCTGCAAGGGAGAAGGAACAAGGTCAGCATTAACAAAGCACTTACCTGGGCAAGCAGCGCTTCGATCGCTCTGGAACATCACCGCAACCTGCACAAAGAAGGGAAGAGAACATAAGTTAGCAATTAACACCAATAAACAGCGCAGCGCTCCGCTCATCAATAGCTCACCATGGTCTTTGCCATCGGCGCGGCAACTCCGAGATCGTAACCATCCCTGTGAAAACAAAAAGAGACATTGTTATGGAACAGCATAGTGGAGCAAGACGCCAAGAATACAGAGAAAACGGAGGGAAAGAAAGAGACAGGATAAAGACAGAAAAGTCATAACTCACATGGACGACAGCAATCAGAGTCAGAGTCACAGCCGGTCTGGACCCGACATAAGGGCACACAGACCAGTGAAGCAACTAGGTCCACAGAACGCCTGCACCAACCATGCACCCCTTCACAGAGACGCAGGATGGAGAGTTCAACGCACAAAAACCTAAGGTGAACAATAACCCAAAGGGAGGGGATTTGGACTAGAGGGAGGTGGGAGTCCATCCATCACAGAACCAGTACCTTAACCCTTCATTCTCCTGTTATAGGCGTTACCCAATGTCTGGCACATAACCAAGCAGGGAGGGGTACGGGATATTGCTTAGACCTCCATCCAGTATTGTGTGGCGCCCCCATGGATACCAGGTGAGCGTAACAATACCATAATTTGGGATAGGAGGAGCAGAGGTGAAGCCAGTAAATTGAGTCTAATGTTGGAGAAGCAGCTTGTATGTACCGTGGCATCTGGTATAATGAGAAGGCCCATTGTTTTAGAAAAGCAGTGTTGACCTTGCCAGTCTTTCATTGAATGTGCCTGGGTTGTAGGGGTGCACATTACTTGACAGATGAGATTTATTAGTGTATCATTAGACCTGTTAGCCAATCATGTACTAGGACTCAATAGTGACAATGTAGTAGACCACGTGAACAGGGGATTGGGCTTAGATAACGTGTGGTTGTTCAGTCTAGGTTCTATGGGGTGTATTAGCATGGTATATAGGTGGTATCCAATGAGGGTGGTCGGATGACTTTGTAACCTATGTATGATAATGTGAGTTTCTCTACTATATAACCTGTAACTTCTTCGGGTGTGACGGGCTCTGTGTCATTTTCGTTCTATGGTACGGCTTGAGACCTTTGCATGTAATGAACCATGTTTTCCTTTGCAAAGCTGTCCACTGGCTGTTTGGCCCTCATGGATAATATTTTCGTACAGGTTTAGGGTCACGTCTCTTTACAAGCTGTACTTCAACATTTCTTAAATTTCCGGGATTGTAAACCTGGGTAAAATTGATCTTGTCCTGAATGTCATGTACTTGCCTAAAGCTCAACCCATCCAAGAGCAAAATTGTTTGTTTGTTCGCTTGTTTATTGATTTGTAGGGCGTACCAAACCCTTAGGTATCTGGGCGCACAGCATAACAAGAACACGTAAAGCTTAGTTACAGGCATAGAAGGATACAGAGAGTACTTCGAGGCTTAGTTACAAATGTCGAGACGTACAGGTAGGAAGCATACACATAAACATGCAACTGCTATCATTAGTCTTAATGCTCGTTAAGGCATAACCAGGTGAGGGTGTTGCATCTGAAACTGTAATAGGACTGATCCCTTCTGAGCTCAACTGGTAGTGCATTCCAAAGCTGGGCCGCTTTTACTGGGAAGCTGTTACCTCCTGTTTTATTTTTAGTCTGAATCTAGGTATTTGAAGGCAGTATAAATTGGATGTCCTAGAAGGTCGTACAGAAGTTTTCCTAATTATTCTTTCCTTCAGGTATGGAGGGGCTGTGTTATTAAAACATTTGAAGGTTAATGACACAGTTTTAAAGAGGATCGTGTCACTAATTTCCAACCAGTGATGATTTCTCCTAGCATTGGATTTATGCTCTCTGGTGGGGAGATTCAGGGCCGTTCTGAGTGAATTATTTTGCAGTGTATGTAGTTTGTTGATGATATATTTGTTGGCTCCTAGGTACAGTGCATTACAGTAGTCCAAGTTTGATAAAATGCGGGCTTTAGCTAAGATAATGCAGCTTGCTAGTGAGAGTAAGGGTCTACATGCTCTAATGAGTTTGCCAGTGTAAGCAGTGGATGAGGCCAAGGAGTGTACCTGGTTTTTAGAGTTAGCGTGGAGTCCAAATAGTAGCCAAGTCTCTTCACTTCTTTGGAGGCTGTAATTATATTGCCACTAATGTTGAAGGTGCTATAGTTGGTGTCAAGTTTTTTTAGGTGATTAGCTGAGCCAAGAATCAGGATCTCTGTTTTATCGTCATTCAGGCAGAGGCCATGGGTTGCCATCCATGCCTGAATGAGGATGCATATTTTGTTTACTAAAGCTGTATCTGAGGTGAAATTGCCCAAAAGCGGGATGAGGATCTGGGTTTCATTCGCCTAATTTGGATAGGTGACACCCAGTCAATCCAATTTGTCAAATAAAGGCTTAGTAAAGATACTATACATGGTTGGTGAGACACAGGAGCCCTGTGGGACGCCACATGTTGTTTGAATTGGGTCTGCTGATGCTGAAGTGGAGAAGACTTGCATATTTCTGTTGTCTAGAAAGGACTGGACCCAAGCTATTGCTTCACTCGAAAAGTGGGCAGCCGATGCTAGGTGTTTGCATAATACTTCATGGTCCACCAAGTCTAATGCTGCTGACAGATCAAGGAGGAGTAGCATAGCTGTGTTTCCTTTGTCGTTGAGCTCGTCAATTTGCGCTTTAAGGTCTATTAGTACCCGGCGAGAGTCAAGCAGAATGCAACACGCATTCTGATTGGCTCTCGCCGGGTCCTTACCCGGCCGAGAATCCTTCCATTCTCGGCTGGGATTCCAGCTGCATTGGCCTTGGCGGGGGGTGTGGCAGCCCCTCAGCCAATGAGGAGGCTCGAAGCGGGGCCATCTCCGCGCTGAGCCTCCACACGGCTGAGAGGCTGCCTTTGTCCCCCACGGTGGACTCATGTACGCTTTTTTTTTTCTTCCCTTCCCTCCCTCCTCCCTGCCCTCCACACCCCACTTACCTGCTTGCTCCTGCTTCCCCGGTGGGGGATGATAGCAGCCTCCAGCAGTGTGGAGACTCGGAGCGGGGCCATCCCCGCTCCACGCCTCCACACGGCTGGAAGCTTCCATCGTCCCCTGCCAGGGACGCAGGTATGTATTTTTTTTTTCTTCCCCCTCCCTCCCAATCCCACTTACCTTCTGCTTCTTTTTCATTTTCGGGAGCGGTCGCACTGGCAATACTTGTGTTCCCAGCGCGTCCGCTCCCGATGGCCACCATGGAAAGGGAAAACGGACTCCGTTTTACCTTTGCATGGCGGCAATTTTCTTGGTCGTTGGCGCGTTTTGGGACAGAAAAAAATGCTTTTAGTGCCCCGGTCACGCCCCGGGGCATTACCTGAATCGGTAATGCCCCCGCCGCTCGGGTCATATTGCTTTATTAATGCAGTCTCCGTGCTGTGCTGGGGTCTGAAGCCCGATTGGCAGGAGCCCAGAAGTTGTTTGGTCTCAAGGTAATTCTGAATTTGAAGATAGGCCACTCTATCTATTATCTTAAGGAGGAATGTGACGTTGTGATAGGCCTGTAGTTTGTTGGGAATGAAGGGTCTAAAGTTTGTTTTCTGAGAAGGGGTAGAACCCAGGATTCTTTTAAGCTACTTGGCACAGTATTGGATGAAAATGATATGATATGATATGATATGGTATTTGTAACGCGCCTATACACAAGTGTTTCAAGGCGCGACGAGGCAGGGAGGGAGGGAAACAAGGGGAAGACAGACAAACGATCCTACTAGGCCAGGTGTCATTCAGATCGCGCAAGTGCAGAGGTAGGGGGAAAAGGAGAAAGTGCAGGGGGAGGAGGTGGGGGGGAAAGTGCAGTACACGGTAAGTAACGTAATAAAATAATAAATAATAAATAATAAATAAAAGGGCCAGCTGGTGGCAAGTGCGAGGTAAGTGCAGAGCAAGTGCTAGGAAGGGGGCTGTAGGGATACAGTGACAGTCCCACAGTGCAGGGGGAGCCAGGGAGGCAGTGCAAGTGGAGAGTGGCTGGGCCCTGGACCAAGGTCGCTGAGAGTGGCCAAGATGCAGGTTTAGTGCAGAATTTCAGTGGGGAGTTAAGCAGGTTTAGCAGGGGAGAGGGAGAGAAAAGGCAGAAGCGAAGAGGAAGGTTTTGAGGTGCTTCCGGAACCGGAGATGGTTCTCCTCAAGTTTCAGGGAGGCAGGAAGGCTGTTCCAGAGGGAGGCCCCTGCTGAGGAGAGAGATCTACCCCCAGCTTGTTGCTTCGAGAAGCGGCTGACCATGAGGGAGTTGGAGACGGATGAGCGAAGGGCTCGTGAAGGAAGATATTTAGGAAGAGAGAGTTGAAGGTATTTAGGCCCCAGGCCCCAGAAGGCCTTGTGGACAATGCAGAGGGTTTTGAACTTAATCCTCGCAGCCACTGGGAGCCAGTGAAGAGATTTCAGTCCTGGAGAGCTACGGTCCCTGGGCTTGAGGCCAAGGACAAGTCTCTCAGTTCTGTTCTGGATAAGTTGCAGAGGGCGGAGAGTGGAGGCAGGCAGATTAAGATAGAGGCTATTACAGTAGTCCAGCCTTGAGAGAACCAGGGCTAGGAGGAGGCGTTAATGAGTTTAGAGATAAAGGGGGCTAAACCTCTGTCTGCATCATTAATAATTTGGGCCGGACGGTTTTAGGGATGCAATGATTTTTTCAGTTTCCTGAATGGAGACTTTAGAGAATTTAAATGGGGCCAAATCATGATTGTCATTGGGAGTGGTAGTGGTTTGTATTTCGGCAAGGGGGAGAGAGGCTTTTTTTGCTGCAAATTTGGTCATATTGCTTTATTAATGCAGTCTCCGTGCCGTGCTGGGGTCTGAAGCCCGATTGGCAGGAGCCCAGAAGTTGGTTGGTCTCAAGGTAATTCTGAATTTGAAGATAGGCCACTCTATCTATTATCTTAAGGAGGAATGGGACCATTGTGATAGGCCTGTAGTTTGTTGGGAATGAAGGGTCTAAAGTTTGTTTTCTGAGAAGGGGTAGAACCCAGGATTCTTTTAAGCTTCTTGGTACAGCATTGGATGAAAAGGAGGCGTTAATGAGTTTAGAGATAAAGGGGGCTAAACCTCTGTCTGCATCATTAATAATTTGGGCCGGACGGTTTTAGGGATGCAATGATTTTTTCAGTTTCCTGAATGGAGACTTTAGAGAATTTAAATGGGGCCAAATCATGATTGTCATTGGGAGTGGTAGTGGTTTGTATTTCGGCAAGGGGGAGAGAGGCTTTTTTTGCTGCAATTTTGGTTTGCAGTGTTTTTATTTTATTTGCTAGGGCATTTTGAATGCTAGTGCACCATTGCTTGTTTTTAGGTAAGTTATCCGGCTGAGGTATGGGTGATTCTAATTCCCGAAGGATCGCAAACAGTTCCTTGGTATTGGAGGATGCTTTTGAGATTCTTTCATTAAAGACTTCTTTTTTTGTTTTGATAATTTCTATCTTGTAATTAATGGCGCAGAGTTTTAGTTTTAGTTTATTTTCTTCCATTGGGGAATGTTGCCATACGGTTTCTAGTTTCCTTTTTTCCAATTTAAGTTCTTTTTTAACGTGAGGGGTGAACCAGGTGTAAAGGTGAGTCTGTTGTTTGCTCTTGCGTACCTTAAGTGGGGAAATGGTATTTAGGACCTCAGTCACAGTGTCATTATAGGAATCCACCAAAGTATCTGGGTCAGAATTGGTTGGCATAGCATTAATCACAGAAAGGAGGAGAGGTAGGATGTTGTCTGGTGTGATGTTTTTCTTCGATCTAGTGGGAAGAGGAGGTGCCATGATTTTATCTTTATCTATTTGTTTGTTTAGTGTTAAGCCGAAGTCGATTAGGTGGTGGTCAGTCCAAAGTTGGGGTGTCATTTTAGTGATGGCTGTTGGGCAGTTTAATATGGCTACCCAGTCTAGGGTCCTGCCTTTATCATGAGTAGGGGAGAGGACTCTTTCAATGAGGCCATGTTCAGCTATCATGGTAGCTATCGCTTGTGCTTGTTTGTCATCCGGATCGTTAAATCCTAAATTGAGGTTGCCTAAGATAATTATCTGGGATGAGTCTTTTATATTGTTAGCTAAGTGGCTAGATATTTCTTCTTCAAATGAGCCTATAGGTCCTGGTGGCCTATATACAAGGTAGCTAGTTAGAGTGTGGCATGGGGATATAGGCAGTTTCACCAAGAGTAGTTTGCAAGATTTAATGGGAGTAGCGTGGATAGTCGTCAGTCCAGGTTAGCTTTTGCAATAATAGCTAGGCCATCTCCTCTAGAATTAGGTCTGTCCATTCTTAAGAGTTTATAGTCCTCTTGTATCGCTAATGAGAGCGCTGGGCCTGCTGCCTCATGCAGCCAGGTTTCTGTGACCGCTAGGAGGTCAAGGTTGTCAGATGTTAGAATGTCTGCTATTTCGGTGCCGTGAGCTATGACAGATCTGGCATTAATCAGTGCTCCAGCTATCGTAGTTGTACTAGGTGATCTCTGTAGTTTCAAAGTTACTGGTATGTGTTCTTTCGTTTTAGCATCTGAAGTAGTTTGCATGTGGGCTTGCGCCATATGCAAAGTGTTATGTTTAGAGGAGGTATGGCGGTTTAAGTAGGTGTTGCTAGTCATCTTGGGTTCGTAGAGGGAAGAAAGTCTAGCTCGAAGCATAGTATTTCTGTTCAGTGTAGGACAAGGTTCATATTTAATTTGATCCATGGTTATCAAGATTATTTGTATGAACAGCAGTTGTAAGGATAACAGCAGGGTTTTGCTGACATACATAGTAAGGCAGTTGGTAGCGGCTACAGTAGACTGGATCAGAGGAGCTTAGGCTAATATCTAGTTGGCGTAGGGTAGGTCAAGCGGGATTCAGAGTAGGTATGGTGGGCTGCGACAATCTATTTTCAGCCTAGGCACAGTGGTTCATGATGGGTTGGATTCAGCGTAGGCAGAGTAGGCTAAATTCACTATGGGCACAATGGGCTAAATTCAATAACATAGGCACAGTCGGCTAAGTTAAGCATGGGCACAGTTGGCTAATTGAGCAACATAGGCACAGTAGGCTAAGTTCAGTGTAGGCACAGTGGTCTTCAATGGGCTGGATTCATCATAGGCAGAGTAGACTAAAATCAGCATGGGCTCAATTTGATGGATAGGTGCAATGCGACAGAGGTAACTCATGTGTGGAGGGGGAGCAGTTTGCCAGGAGGAGAGAATTCAGCTGCACCGACTTTCGAGATGCACCGCATAAATACAAAGCTCACACTAAGCAATACGTGAGCAGACAAGGTAGGTTACTAACAAGTAAGTAAAATCCATAACGTCCTATCCAATGACAAAATTACGTCATGATACCATAGCAATAAATAACAGCCAGTAATGGTACTGGTAGTAGCTGGCAGCCTGAAGAACACAGATGGTATAATACATCCTAGGATAGCAGGTACAGGCAGATCATATGCACATGTCTAGCAGGGTAATGGATCACATATACTAAAGTAATATGCATACTCATTGGGTTACAGTGTTTACAATAGATTGTGGCATAGCAATGGGTAGTAGCTAGACAGCATGAAAGGGCATGTTATACTGCTTAGGTAGTACTCGATAGGTAGTTGTTGTAATTTTGTCGAGGGCTTTGCAGGCTCGGGAGGCTATAAGGAGGTTCTGAAACAGTTATATGTCCAGACGCAAAAGTGCTGATCAAGAGGACCGGAGGGCACGCACCTTATGCGCTATAAATGAGGCACAGTATTGCGCAACCATGCGCATAACAGGGCACAACAGGGCCTTTGTACGGCCTTCGTATAGGCCATGCAAAATTATACTGCTGACCAACTCACAGTACTTCCTGAACTTCCATAGCTTCACATACCTACTGACCACCATCACAAAGTCCCTTTCATTATAGTTCAACCAAAACCTCTCCTTCAAGGAGCAGATAGCAAGGAAGACACAAACAGATTGGTCCAAACTTTCATTCCTGTAGCAAATCAAGCACATCATTCAAGCAAAGTCTTCTTATCTGGTGTTCAATTCTTTGTCTTCTACCTTCTGGATGGTGGCAATGGTCTCCATGCAGTTCTTCATGCAACCACTTTGCCATCCCCAAAATGTGTCCTACATGCTGCATTATTTCTCTTTATAGGACTAAGCAAAATCTATCTCTTCTCCCTGTCTCTCATGCGTTTGCACTGGTTCCCGCTGGAAGCACCTCCCACCATTAAATACAATGGTAGATCATTGAAGCCCAATGCACATCTTCACATTACCCAGCTGGTTTTGCATCTCTGGAGCACTACGACTCACAGACACAAGACCATGCATAAACATGGACTCCACTGATGCAGAAAATGCAGAACTGCAAATCACATCTTCCATGTCTACACCCACAGACTCTTGTACATCATCCACATAAACATCATACTAAGCCATTCTTTCTATATTTGAGGCATTTGCTACAGACCCCAAACTTCAAGTAATGACTCCTCCCTGACACCTAGGTCTGCACCTTCTCCACTTCACACCTAACATGTGATTTGATGATTTGTTCCCCCATGGTTCCTTCCCTGGTTTCATGCTGATTTGTTGCTACCTAATTGGCCACCCTTTACCTCCCCCATTGTTATTTCCTAACTCATATACATGTATGGATCTCTTGCTCTCTGTTTCTCCGTTTATGTACTTTCCATTGCAAATTGTTATTCTCTCTCTTTCTTGGTGTGTCCTTACTCTGCTTCCCAACTATTGGCGATGGTTATGCCATATTTTTGCTTCTGGTGCATTGTTGCGTAGGGCAATTGGGACTGATGGTGCTTGCAAGCGTGGTGTTGATGTCTTGGAGCAGTGAGTGACATTCCTGATTCATCAGAGGTAGATTGGCCTATGTGATGTTGATGTGTTCTAGGTCTTCATTGAGAGCTTCCTTCTGGGACGTCCTGACTAATCAGAAGGATTGTTTGATTGGGTTTATGTGGGGGTTGGCAATGGGTCCTACCACTCCAGTGAGATTGTATAGGTATGGCAGAGTGTGTATAGATGTGATATCATGTGCACCTGGCTATGATTTCTAAGGTGCATTTTGTCTTTTGTGGGCTTGGTGAGATGCAGTGTGTGGAGGAGCCACTGGAAATCTTCCTTCATAGTAGTTGTGGGTTGTTTGTGGTTGTTGTTTGGGTATGTGTGTGGCCAACTAAATGGGATGATGAGAAGTGATTATGGCTGCTGAATATTGTGTGCGTCCCTGCTGGGTATGCCTCAAGTTGTGAAAATAGGGGGTTTGCGAAAATGCATGTTGTGAATGCGCTTTCTGTTTTTATTGGCTTTCAATTAATTGTGATGTTTGTAGGGGTCACTCTCACTTGACTCTCCCTCTTTAAGGCATTAGTCATGTTCGTATAGTGAGCCATTACCTATGAGAGAGACACTGAGTTGCTGGGTTGGCCTGTTGGTGACAAGTTGTTTAGTGAGGAGCCTATTGGCCTATTGGGGACAGGTTGTTTGGTGAGGGGGCACTCAGTGGCTATTTTGACCTGTCGTGTGCAGACTGTTGGTGAGGGGCACTCAGTGGCTGTGTTGGCCTGTTGGGGGTGGTTGTTGTTTGAGGGGCAAGCTCAGTGGTGATACTGGACTGTCTAGGGGCATGTTGTTTAGTGTGGCGTTGTTTTTGATTGCACCACTCACGCACTGCCTTTTCTTGTTGAGCACAGCTTTTGTGACACAATGAGGATCCATGTTGCAACGGTGGCCTCCACTGGGGTCTGTTGTGAGTTTGCTTTTTTACTTTGTGCTGTTGGGTTTTGCACTGACTTTTCCTTGTAAATCAACTCACTGTGGAATAACTTGATGGGGTGCATTCTTAGTAATGGCGCTAACACACTTTTTAGACCATGTTTTTGAATCAGGCCCTAAGACTATGCCAGTTGCTTAAGCTGCTATCTATAATCTCAAAGTTGTTCATTAACTCTTAAACAGTTTCCCAATGATATACCGGTTTAGTTATCTCTTCATCTTGTTGGTTAACCACCTCCAAGTTTTCAGAAACCTCCAGGAGACATTCATATTCCTATTTCATGCTATTATTATTTGGGAACACCACTCTCTAATATCTTAGGATATCAATAGTGATTTTTGTTTCTCTAGAATCCTAACTGAGGCCAAATCACAAGTGCCAGCTTTACTTGATATCACTATTTCATTATTAGTCCCACTAATAACACTTTCTGGTCAGCCTTGCTACTTTCTATTGCTCACACCTCCTTTCCTTTTACAGGGGTCCCACACAATCTTATCGTCATTTATTAACATTGTTTCCTTTGATATGCTACTCATGAATTGCTCATTTTTGCTATTACTATCATTAGTCTTTCTTTCCCTATAATTCTCAAAGGAAGTATTTTCTAGGGGACTTCTCTTGCTTCCACAAGGTGTAACTCTGAATGTGATCATTTTTTTTTTTCTCATTGAGGTCAATATGCAAACTCTATGCCACTAGATTTTGCAAGTTTGCTTCTCTATAGATCAGTGTTGGTATTTTTTTCTCCAGGTTATTTCATGCCTCTCCAATGACTGACTTCCTTTTTTCATTAGCCTCTCCAGGTTGTGCAGCTGATGAATTTTTCTTAAATGTTCAGAGTGATTTGTCAGTTGTCATTCAGCCTAACTAACAATTGCAATGCCAGATGGAGAGTTTAAAATGTAATTGGGACTGGTATAGAACACACAATTATATTGACCAACTTATCTTGTTTGTGCTGAAGCTGTTTTATGTTTTTAGAGAAGGAGCTTTAACCTGAGGTATATTTGAACTTTCTCACACCTTCTCTACTTTCATCTCCAAAACTGCAATGGTGACTCGCCTGAACATCCTAAATATTAGGAAACTCTGTCCTTCCAATACCACCAAGCATCTCCTAACCACAATTGTCTTCCCAAAACAGGACCGCTGTGGCAGTATCCTCCATGGTCTTCCCAACTATGCTTTCTGTCCTCTGGACAAGATATTTAACTACGCTACAAGTTCTCTCTTTGAACTCCCTCACTTCAGATCTACTTCCATCACCAGACTGCATGGCTGACTGCAAACAGGGCCCGATATAAATGTCTTCTCCTGGTTCAAAAATCTGTCCACAGTAAGGCAGCACAAATCTAACCTCTTCTAACCAACTCTACAAGCCTTCTCATAATCTCTGCACTGCCTCCTCAAATACCCTTGTTGTACCTCACCCTCCCTGGGCTTCCTCCCGCATCCACTCTTTCTCTCTTCTTGCACAACTTGCATGGAATTCTCTTCCCCCCGACATGTAAGAAACAGTCAACACCAATTTGTTTGATGCCATAATAAAACAATGCATACCTCGTTGCCTCCAAGTTAACCTCCTAAACTACCTCTCATCTGCCTTTTTTCTAACATTTATCCTTTGCCTCTAACCTGCCTTTTTCCCTAACTCTCTCTACATCCTCTCTAACACTTCATCCATCATTGTCACATCTCCAACATAGCTGGCTTTACCAGCTATCTGCACTTAAAAATCTCTAATGTTAATTTTCCTTAATCTATGTAAGTCCACCCTTGTATACTCCCTGGTGACTTTACCATTTACACCCCACCACAATCTGCCTAGAATGTCACTAGCTCTCAAACAATAGAAAGAAGCTAACTGCTTCCCATCAAATGTGATATTGTATATATTATACATTATTTTGTGATCAAAAGAGCTTTTTTCTTACCTGTACATAAATATAAATAAATATGAATATTTAATACAGTTTGGCAATTGTTTTGACACTTATTTTTACCGCAAACAGCGGGAGGGATGCCCTGCTTCATCTACCACACTCCAATTTCTATATACCTTACCCCGACTTACTATCTACATGTTTGTGGTAAAAAAAAGAAGAACAAATATGGTAGAAAAATATGGTGAAATTGCCATTTGGCAAAAGTGTGTGATACCAATCTGAGCAAGCTGCTTCTGCATTAACATTATTTGCCTCTGCTTCTTGTTGATTTGTCCCTCCTGACCACATCATTATTTTGTATGTATGTCATGTCCTAAACCTCTACAGGTCTGTAGAAAGGAGATGTCATTCACTATTAACTAACTAGGAGCTCCTTTCCTCTTACAACATGCCCACGTTTTGGTTTTAATTTTACTTTGTGTCTATCTTGTCATTTTAGTGCACATTTGTCAGTTTCATCGAAGAAACTCAAGGCCCTCCTCTTCAAGAAATGGCTGTTTGCTAAAACCCAATTCCACACATTCTCCACTCCCTGTCCGCAACGTCATTTCACCAACATGCCAGTGGTGCGAAAATGACACTACCCAACACTTGACCTCTGACAACATCACAGAAAGTGCTGTCATTTGACCCCACCCCGAAGCTACATCATGGGAAGTGATAGAACACGGCCCTTCACCCCATCAACAAAACAGGAAGTGGCATCACATAGCATTGTCTCTAAGTATACTATGAAAAATATGGTTTTGATATCACTGTAAAGTGATTTACATTTAATAAAAGAAAGGATCACCATATGTATCACTAATATCAGAGTGTATAAGCCCATATTATCAAATCACTGTGAATGCTGGCAGACATCCAAGGACATACAATAATGCTCTTAAGTGCTTTATATAGAACAAATAAATATACAATATAACCCATCCTGTGTTGGCACTCATTTATCAACCACAGCAGGATGAAAGACTGAGTTGACCTTGCTGGGAGTCGAACCTGCAGATCACACACACATTGCAGCAGCCAGCGCTCAACCCACTGAGCTATCTCACCAGCTGTAGCTATCAGAAAACCAGCCATTCCAGAAATAAAAGATCCACACGCTGTTGGCTACAGCTAATGAGTCCCAATTTATAGGGTTTGCAAGGGAGACCCCAGGGGTAGCAAGGTAGACTTCAGGGATTGCACTTGCACCCCTGGCGACCCCTACATGACGTCCATGCTCCCTGTCTTACCTGAGACTGCTCAGAATGTTTCCTCCCCTGATTGATTGTAGATCCCTTGCTGCCAAATTGTCCGCCCATGCCTTCCCATGTTGTTATCTCCCTGCTTCCTTTTTGTCTGAATCCCTCACTGTCTTATAATTGTAAAGCACTCAGTTTCATCACAAAGCTAGCTCTGCACTCAATAAAATCCCTAATAATAATAATATTAATAATCAAAGCAAACACGTCCCTCCTTTCTCCTTGAGCTACTTCCCTACTTGTATGTTGTTATATCATTTGTCTTCTGCTTCCCATTCAAGTCATTCTATATCCCATCCATCTCATCCTCATTCTCACTCTCCACTATCCTTCCTACAATGTTTATCATCAAATAAGTCCATTCTTTCCTGGAATCAGAGGATGTTTCATTTATCATTGACCCTTGCTCCAGCTGCACTTGGGGACTTAACTCATTATTATTGTTTTCACAAAGGAAAATGCATGCCATGTTTACTTTTCAATTATATGGGTATTGTGACGTTACCCTTGTTTGATCCTTAGTGTTATGGATTTACTTTGTAATCTTATAATTAAGAGACCGCAGTAGTTATGCTTCTTAACACTATTTTATTCATACAACAACTGTCCTCCTTACCTCATCACTCTAGAATTCCCCTGCCACCATTCTATCATTCTAAATTCTACCTGAGCTATAATTATGTTAAACTAGTACAATTACAACACACAACACCCCTCTTACTTATCATTTAACTTCCTACTAACATGTCACCAATTACATTTGCTCAATCAATCTCGTTGGTTTGCGAACAACTCTTTCAGATCTATCTCTAATAGTCATTTCATGTGATCCCTCTCCAATGTCCATGTTCCAGGAGTTCACCCCAATGTCAAAGTCTCTGCCTTCATGAATTACTCCTCCACCCACATCTCCTTCCCCATTGTCAGTTGCACACTCTTCTCTTGGGAAAGACCCTTCACCACTTCACCACCGACTAACGCTTCCTCATCATTCACATACAACCATGTCAATCCAATATCTACATCAGAAGCACTCGACACATTCATCTCATTTCCCCCACACTGTTCTTCATCATGAGCGTCCTGTATGAATCTTTTAAAAACGGATACATTTCTCGTGACCTCGCCTTCACTTCCAACTGCCGTAACCCTGGACCCTTTTACATTTTTGACTTTCAGCAGTGGGCCCTCTTCCTTCGCCTTCTTGTGAGGCAGAAAACCTTGTTGTTATCTCCAACCCCACTCTCTTCTTCTGTCCTCACATCTCGGATGTCACCAAGAAGTCCAACTACCAGCTTCACCTCCTCAAAGGTAATCTTCTCTTTCTCACCTTGCCACACAGGCTCACTGTCTCTACGGCTTAGGTTCTCTCTAGGGTGGACTACTGCAAGAGCATCTTTCTCAATCTGCCTTCCTCTACTGTCTGCCCTCTGTAACTAATCCAGAACAGGGCTACAAGGGTTATCCTTGGCCTCAGGCCCAGGGACAGGGTTTCTCCAGCCCTGAAATCTCTCCACTTGCTCTCAGTGGCTGCAAGGATCAAGTTCAAGACCCTATTCATTGTCCACTTACTGCTTACTGGGGCCGCAGCCGAACTACATCCAGAGCTCTCTTTGTTAATATACCTTCCTTCTCAAGCTCTTCACTCAGCTACTTCCAACTCTCTAAGGATCAGATGTTATTCCAGACAGAGAGTGGGTGGTAGATCTCTCTCCTCTGCATGTGCCTCCATCTGGAATGGCCTCCCTGCCCCTCTCAAACTTGAGCCGCGTCACCTGAAGCATCTCAAAATGTTCCGCATCTCCTCTGCTTTCTCTCTCTCCCTTCCCTGCGGAACTTCCCTGACTGACCTGTCTGCTGCACTGACTGGCTGCTTGGCTACCCTCAAAATCTCAATGGGTACCAGGCTCTCTCTTGATTAGCCATTCCTGCACTTCCTCTGGGCCTACTTCGTACTTAGGAGCTGTAACTGTAATCTGTACAGTCTCTTCCCTCCTTGCACTTATCCAGAGCTGTGATGCACTGCCTGCACTACTCAGAGCATTGCTGCCCTGTTCTCCTTCCATCTCCCCGGCGCTTCCCCCATCCACCTTCCCCTTGCACTTCTCGGCTCTCACTCTTGCATGATCTGAATGACACAAGGCCTCATAAAATTGTTGTCTTGTCCTCCATCTGTTTTTCCTCCCTTGTATTGTTGCGGCTAGAAACACTTATCTACAGGCACCTTATGAATGACGTATCATATCATATCCATTCAATTAAAAAAAAATATTCTACTCACTATTCAGCAGTTTCAAAGTCTGTGGACTACACTTTACGTCTGCGGATGTACCTGGAAGCAGGTGGCCTCAACCCAACAGAAAACACAGGGGACAACACCATTTTAAAGCTTCCGTTTCACAGAAACAATATACGTACACCAACAATAAAAACTATGAATACAACCCAAACATATATTTACAGGCACTTGTATGTCTCCAAATGTAAAAAATAAATGTTGTACACAATATACAACATTATGGATTATACGAAATACTAAACATAACTGTACACCTTATGTAAACAATGAACTTGAACTCCTAATAGGAGCTGAAGCACAAGAAAGCAGCACAAGAAAACAAACTCTCTGAACTCAGTAAGTAAATATTAATTTCCCATTTAGTGTAAATGTTTTCCAAGCAACTAAATACATTTCTAATCATGTTTTAATAACTAAAATGATTCATTCCATTTTTCTACAGGCGCAGTACATCCCTAAAGATGATATGACACATGAACAATGTGTTAATGATAAATACACACATATATCTCAAAATGCACTGAAATATTGCACATTGAAAGTCAGTTATTAAATGACATTGTATTGATATATTTTATTCTCCACAACGTCCAAGAAGGAAACATCCACAACAATAATCATGAGGAAGCATTTGTAAATAACAATGAGGGAGAAATCGACAGTGTTGAAACGAATTTGCTGAACTATATAATTATGTATAGAATCATGTAATGTGTTATATTCATTTTCATTGCCCCACATGCACCTGTGACCCTTTATCTGAATAATCACTCCACTCATTACCAGTACATTATTCTAATAAACGTTTTGATGACATTTCTATCCCCACTCATGAAAACGCACACCCTCCAAATTTCCCTATTTTTGTTTCACACTCTGTTTTCCCATCCCTTTCTTAAAATAAATAATTATGAATGGTATCTGTATATTTTAGTCCCACAAATGTTTTTCTTTATAAATATGTAATGCCAATAAAAACATCTAATTTTGCAATCTTTCTAAAAAAAAATATATTGAAAAAAATCAATTTTGGTGTCTGCAGACTGCAATAATGTTGGTGCCTGAATATCTACAGATCAGTGATACAGCATGGGTTTTTCGGTGTTCACAAATGGACCGCTTAGTCCAGGGAGTGATTGGTTCACCCACGTCATTGTCCAGAGGCAAATGCAATTGTACTCATTCACAGCCAAAGGGGGTATGCACCTCCACACCCATATCTTCCACCTGGCTTGCTTGAGACTACTCTCAGGCTAGCATAACCATACAGGAGGCTGTTGATCTGTACCTTTTGCTGTCAACAGTACTTTGTATGTATTGTAATACAATCATCTGCGGGGGGGAGGGAAGCCAAAGCACCTTCTAAGCTGCAATGAAGGCACAAGCAAAGGATTGATACGTACCTCTATATTCTAACAGGCTCTATATCTTCCTTTGTCCACCTGTCTCTACCTTATTGCATTTGGATCCCCTTCCCTCTCTTTCTCCCTTCCTCCTTTTCTCCCTCCATTGCCCCCCCCCCCAAAAAATGTTCCTTTTGGAACGATCCTTCAAAGTTTAAAAACAGAATGAGAAAACATACTCTGATAGACTACATCTTCTTTAAATGTATACTTCAGGTCGTAAGACTCTATAAGAATATCTAACATGTTCATTAGCATTAAATTGTATGCTAACGGAAATTGTACACAATTTCCTTAGCAAAGAAAAGAATAGGTGACAGTACTACATTTCATCCCCAACCCCTTTTCTCTGCCATCCAAAATGTTAACATAAAATGTAACATGCGTAGGAGATGTTTAGCCAATGTTTATGGCTTTCACACTTCCCACTCATAATTAAAAAAAATGACTCACCCTTCCCTGCATCCATACAGTATGCAGACAGTAAAACTGTCGGTGGACTTCATGGAGAATAAAGGGAAGGGATTTTAATCACATTGTACTTGTTTTCTTTCTACTATGGTGGCTCTTAAAAGAACCTTTTTTGGTTGTATGTACTATATCTGCTAACAAATGCTGTACTGCATGCATATTTTACTTATTTGTTTTTATAACATTTAAAAAAACTGCTTTAAACCTTTTATTTGTTTTTCTTTTTTATGTACTATATATACAAACACATTCTTTGCTCTAAATTTGACTTCTTTCTGTTTCACTTCTTATACAAAAACAGTGTCAAGGCATTCTGAACACTGGAAAGGAAAATCTAATTTCCAACATCTGTTAAATGAACTCCATCTCTTGGAAACATGTTCAGTTGATCATATTTTGTATTCTAATTGTGGAAAGATGCCAGTCCTACAGCTCATAAAAAAGCACATATAGCTTTATTAACATTCCACCTGGCTTTTTCAATTTGTGGACAAAACAAGTTTGAACCTTTCCACATTTGCCTGTGAGTAATCCATACTAAAATTATCTTCATAGCTGGATGTATCTTTTATGGCAAACTGCAAAGATATTCCAGTAACAAATCCTTAACTGTTGCCTCCATAGTGCAATATAATAATATCTGGATGTTTGAAAAGCTCCACATTTTCACACAAGGGTAATAATGCCTTCCAGTTCAACCCACAAACTCTATAATATAACACTTCCAGTCCTTCAATTCCAGGATTTTCCGAGATGCCATGGTGCTCTATATATACCTTCAGCCAATGAATCCATAAATTGCCTAACATCCATATAGTATGCTAAGTCCAGTGTAGGCACAGTGGTCTTCAATGGGCTGGATTCATCATAGGCAGAGTAGACTAAAATCAGCATGGGGTCAATTTGATGGATAGGTGTAATGCGACAGAGCTAACTCATGTGTGGAGGGGGAGCAGTTTGCCAGGAGGAGAGAATTCAGCTGCACCGACTTTCGAGATGCACCGCATAAATACAAAGCTCACACTAAGCAATACGTGAGCAGACAAGGTAGGTTACTAACAAGTAAGTAAAATCCATAACGTCCTATCCAATGACAAAATTACGTCATGATACCATAGCAATAAATAACAGCCAGTAATGGTACTGGTAGTAGCTGGCAGCCTGAAGAACACAGATGGTATAATACATCCTAGGATAGCAGGTACAGGCAGATCATATGCACATGTCTAGCAGGGTAATGGATCACATATACTAAAGTAATATGCATACTCATTGGGTTACAGTGTTTACAATAGATTGTGGCATAGCAATGGGTAGTAGCTAGACAGCATGAAAGGGCATGTTAGACTGCTTAGGTAGTACTTGATAGGTAGTTGTTGTAATTTTGTCGAGGGCTTTCCAGGCTCGGTAGGCTATAAGGAGGTTCTGAAACAGTTATATGTCCAGACGCAAAAGTGCTGATCAAGAGGACCGGAGGGCACGCACCTTATGTGCTATAAATGAGTCACAGTATTGCGCAACCATGCGCATAACAGGGGCACAACAGGGCCTTTGTACGGCCTTCGTATAGGCCATGCAAAATTATACTGCTGACCAACTCACAGTACTTCCTGAACTTCCATAGCTTCACATACCTACTGACCACATCACAAAGTCCCTTTCATTATAGTTCAACCAAAACCTCTCCTTCAAGGAGCAGATAGCAAGGAAGACACAAACAGATTGGTCCAAACTTTCATTCCTGTAGCAAATCACGCACATCATTCAAGCAAAGTACTTCTTATCTGGTGTTCAATTCTTTGTCTTCTACCTTATGGATGGTGGCAATGGTCTCCATGCAGTTCTTCATGCAACCACTTTGCCATCCCCAAAATGTGTCCTACATGCTGCATTATTTCTCTTTATAGGACTAAGCAAAATCTATCTCTTCTCCCTGTCTCTCATGCGTTTGCACTGGTTCCCGCTGGAAGCACCTCCCACCATCAAATACAATGGTATATCATTGAAGGCCAATGCACATCTTCACGTTACCCAGCTGGTTTTGCATCTCTGGAGCACTACGACTCACAGACACAAGACCATGCATAAACATGGACTCCACTGATGCAGAAAATGCAGAACTGCAAATCACATCTTCCATGTCTACACCCACAGACTCTTGTACATCAGCCACATAAACATCATACTAAGCCATTTTTTCTATATTTGAGGCATTTGCTACAGACCCCAAACTTCAAGTAATGACTCCTCCCTGACACCTAGGTCTGCACCTTCTCCACTTCACACCTAACATGTGATTTGATGATTTGTTCCCCCATGGTTCCTCCCCTGGTTTCATGCTGATTTGTTGCTACCTAATTGGTCACCCTTTACCTCCCCCATTGTTATTTCCTAACTCATATACATGTATGGATCTCTTGCTCTCTGTTTCTCCGTTTATGTACTTTCCATTGCAAATTGTTATTCTCTCTCTTTCTTGGTGTGTCCTTACTCTGCTTCCCAACTATTGGCGATGTTTATGCCATATTTTTTCTTCTGGTGCATTGTTGCGTAGGGCAATTGGGACTGATGGTGCTTGCAAGAGTGGTGTTGATGTCTTGGAACAGTGAGTGACATTCCTGATTCATCAGAGGTAGATTGGCCTATGTGATGTTGATGTGTTCTAGGTCTTCGTTGAGAGCTTCCTTCTGGGACGTCCTGACTAATCAGAAGGATTGTTTGATTGGGTTTGTGTGGGGGTTGGCAATGGGTCCTACCACTCCAGTGAGATTGTATAGGTATGGCAGAGTGTGTATAGATGTGATATCATGTGCACCTGGCTATGATTTCTAAGGTGCATTTTGTCTTTTGTGGGCTTTGTGAGACGCAGTGTGTGGAGGAGCCACTGGAAATCTTCCTTCATAGTAGTTGTGGGTTGTTTGTGGTTGTTGTTTGGGTATGTGTGTGGCCAACCAAATGGGACGATGAGAAGTGATTATGGCTGCTGAATATTGTGTGCGTCCCTGCTGGGTATGCCTCAAGTTGTGAAAATAGGGGGTTTGCGAAAATGCATGTTGTGAATGCGCTTTCTGTTGTTATTGGCTTTCAATTAATTGTGATGTTTGTAGGGGTCACTCTCACTTGACTCTCCCTCTTTAAGGCATTAGTCATGTTCGTATAGTGAGCCATTACCTATGAGAGAGACACTGAGTTGCTGGGTTGGCCTGTTGGTGACAAGTTGTTTAGTGAGGAGCCTATTGGCCTATTGGGGACAGGTTGTTTGGTGAGGGGGCACTCAGTGGCTATTTTGACCTGTCGTGTGCAGACTGTTGGTGAGGGGCACTCAGTGGCTGTGTTGGCCTGTTGGGGGTGGTTGTTTTTTGAGGGGCAAGCTCAGTGGTGATACTGGACTGTTGAGGGGCATGTTGTTTAGTGTTGCACCACATGTTGTTTTTGATTGCACCACTCACGCACTGCCTTTTCTTGTTGAGCACAGCTTTTGTGACACAATGTGGATCCATGTTGCAACGGTGGCCTCCACTGGGGTCTGTTGTGAGTTTGTACAGCACTTTGCTTTTTTACTTTGTGCTGTTGGGTTTTGCACTGACTTTTCCTTGTAAATCAACTCACTGTGGAATAACTTGATGGGGTGCATTCTTAGTAATGGCGCTAACACACTTTTTAGACCATGTTTTTGAATCAGGCCCTAAGACTATGCCAGTTGCTTAAGCTGCTATCTATAATCTCAAAGTTGTTCATTAACTCTTAAACAGTTTCCCAATGATATACCGGTTTAGTTATCTCTTCATCTTGTTGGTTAACCACCTCCAAGTTTTCAGAAACCTCCAGGAGACATTCATATTCCTATTTCATGCTATTATTAATAGGAACAGAAACATAACCTACAGTTTGTATTTATTTCTTATTTTGGGAACACCACTCTCTAATATCTTAGGATATCAATAGTGATTTTTGTTTCTCTAGAATCCTAACTGAGGCCAAATCACAAGTGCCAGCTTTACTTGATATCACTATTTCATTATTAGTCCCACTAATAACACTTTCTGGTCATCCTTGCTACTTTCTATTGCTCACACCTCCTTTCCTTTTACAGGGGTCCCACACAATCTTATCGTCATTTATTAACATTGTTTCCTTTGATTTGCTACTCATGAATTGCTCATTTTTGCTATTACTATCATTAGTCTTTCTTTCCCTATAATTCTCAAAGGAAGTATTTTCTAGGGGACTTCTCTTGCTTCCACAAGGTGTAACTCTGAATGTGATCATTTTTTTTTTCTCATTGAGGTCAATATGCAAACTCTATGCCACTAGATTTTGCAAGTTTGCTTCTCCATAGATCAGTGTTGGTATTTTTTTCTCCAGGTTATTTCATGCCTCTCCAATGACTGACTTCCTTTTTTCATTAGCCTCTCCAGGTTGTGCAGCTGATTAATGTTTCTTAAATGTTCAGAGTGATTTGTCAGTTGTCATTCAGCCTAACTAACAATTGCAATGCCAGATGGAGAGTTTAAAATGTAATTGGGACTGGTATAGAACACACAATTATATTGACCAACTTATCTTGTTTGTGCTGAAGCTGTTTTAAGTTTTTAGAGAAGGAGCTTAAACCTGAGGTATATTTGAACTTTCTCACACCTTCTCTACTTTCATCTCCAAAACTGCAATGGTGACTCGCCTGAACATCCTAAATATTAGGAAACTCTGTCCTTCCAATACCACCAAGCATCTCCTAACCACAATTGTCTTCCCAAAACAGGACCGCTGTGGCTGTATCCTCCATGTTCTTCCCAACTATGCTTTCTGTCCTCTGGACAAGATATTTAACTACGCTACAAGTTCTCTCTTTGAACTCCCTCACTTCAGATCTACTTCCATCACCAGACTGCATGGCTGACTGCAAACAGGGCCCGATATAAATGTCTTCTCCTGGTTCAAAAATCTGTCCACAGTAAGGCAGCACAAATCTAACCTCTTCTAACCAACTCTACGAGCCTTCTCATAATCTCTGCACTGCCTCCTCAAATACCCTTGTTGTACCTCACCCTCCCTGGGCTTCCTCCCGCATCCACTCTTTCTCTCTTCTTGCACAACTTGCATGGAATTCTCTTCCCCCCGACATGTAAGAAACAGTCGACACCAATTTGTTTGATGCCATAATAAAACAATGCATACCTCGTTGCCTCCAAGTTAACCTCCTAAACTACCTCTCATCTGCCTTTTTTCTAACATTTATCCTTTGCCTCTAACCTGCCTTTTTCCCTAACTCTCTCTACATCCTCTCTAACACTTCATCCATCATTGTCACATCTCCAACATAGCTGGCTTTACCAACTATCTGCACTTAAAAAACTCTAATGTTAATTTTCCTTAATCTATGTAAGTCCACCCTTGTATACTCCCTGGTGACTTTACCATTTACACCCCACCACAATCTGCCTAGAATGTCACTAGCTCTCAAACAATCGAAAGAAGCTAACTGCTTCCCATCAAATGTGATATTGTATATATTATACATTATTTTGTGATCAAAAGAGCATTTATCTTCCCTGTACATAAATATAAATAAATATGAATATTTAATACAGTTTGGCAATTGTTTTGACACTTATTTTTACCGCAAACAGCGGGAGGGATGCCCTGCTTCATCTACCACACTCCAATTTCTATATACCTTACCCCGACTTACTATCTACATGTTTGTGGTAAAAAAAAGAAGAACAAATATGGTAGAAAAATATGGTGAAATTGCCATTTGGCAAAAGTGTGTGATACCAATATGAGCAAGCTGCTTCTGCATTAACATTATTTGCCTCTGCTTCCGTTTCTGCTTCTTGTTGATTTGTCCCTCCTGACCACATCATTATTTGGTATGTATGTCATGTCCTAAACCTCTACAGGTCTGTAGAAAGGAGATGTCATTCACTATTAACTAACTAGGAGCTCCTTTCCTCTTACAACATGCCCACGTTTTGGTTTTACTTTTACTTTGTGTCTATCTTGTCATTTTAGTGCACATTTGTCAGTTTCATCGAAGAAACTCAAGGCCCTCCTCTTCAAGAAATGGCTGTTTGCTAAAACCCAATTCCACACATTCTCCACCCCCTGTCCGCAACGTCATTTCACCAACATGCCAGTGGTGCGAAAATGACACTACCCAACACTTGACCTCTGACAACATCACAGAAAGTGCTGTCATTTGACCCCACCCCGAAACTACATCATGGGAAGTGATAGAACACGGCCCTTCACCCCATCAACAAAACAGGAAGTGGCATCACATAGAATTGTCTCTAAGTATACTATGATAAATATGGTTTTGATATCACTGTAAAGTGATTTACATTTAATAAAAGAAAGGATCACCATATGTATCACTAATATCAGAGTGTATAAGCCCATATTATCAAATCACTGTAAATGCAAGCAGACATCCAAGGACAAACAATAATGCTCTTAAGTGCTTTATATAGAACAAATAAATATACAATATAACCCATCCTGTGTTGGCACTCATTTATCAACCACAGCAGGATGAAAGACTGAGTTGACCTTGCTGGGAGTCGAACCTGCAGATCACACACACATTGCAGCAGCCAGCGCTCAACCCACTGAGCTATCTCACCAGCTGTAGCTATCAGAAAACCAGCCATTCCAGAAATAAAAGATCCACACGCTGCTGGCTACAGCTAATGAGTCCCAATTTATAGGGTTTGCAAGGGAGACCCCAGGGGTAGCAAGGTAGACTTCAGGGATTGCACTTGCACCCCTGGTGACCCCTACATGACGTCCATGCTCCCTGTCTTACCTGAGACTGCTCAAGAATGTTTCCTCCCCTGATTGATTGTAGATCCCTTGCTGCCAAATTGCCCGCCCATGCCTTCCCATGTTGTTATCTCCCTGCTTCCTTTTTGTCTGAATCCCTCACTGTGTTATAATTTAAAGCACTCAGTTTTATCACAAAGCTAGCTCTGCACTCAATAAAATCCCTAATAATAATAATATTAATAATCAAAGCAAACACGTCCCTCCTTTCTCCTTGAGCTACTTCCCTACTTGTATGTTGTTATATCATTTGTCTTCTGCTTCCCATTCAAGTCATTCTATATCCCATCCATCTCATCCTCATTCTCACTCTCCACTATCCCTCCTACAATGTTTATCATCAAATAAGTCCATTCTTTCCTGGAATCAGAGGATGTTTCATTTATCATTGACCCTTGCTCCAGCTGCACTTGGGGACTTAACTCATCATTATTGTTTTCACAAAGGAAAATGCATGCCATGTTTACTTTTCAATTATATGGGTATTGTGACGTTACCCTTGTTTGATCCTTAGTGTTATGGATTTACTTTGTAATCTTATAATTAAGAGACCGCAGTAGTTATGCTTCTTAACACCATTTTATTCATACAACAACTGTCCTCCTTACCTCATCACTCTAGAATTCCCCTGCCACCATTCTATCATTCTAAATTCTACCTGAGCTATAATTATGTTAAACTAGTACAATTACAACACACAACACCCCTCTTACTTATCATTTAACTTCCTACTAACATGTCACCAATTACATTTGCTCAATCAATCTCGTTGGTTTGCGAACAACTCTTTCAGATCTATCTCTAATAGTCATTTCTTGTGATCCCTCTCCAATGTCCATGTTCCAGGAGTTCACCCCAATGTCAAAGTCTCTGCCTTCATGAATTACTCCTCCACCCACATCTCCTTCCCCATTGTCAGTTGCACACTCTTCTCTTGGGAAAGACCCTTCACCACTTCACCACCGACTAACGCTTCCTCATCATTCACATACAACCATGTCAATCCAATATCTACATCAGAAGCACTCGACACATTCATCTCATTTCCCCCACACTGTTCTTCATCATGAGCGTCCTGTATGAATCTTTTAAAAACGGATACATTTCTCGTGACCTCGCCTTCACTTCCAACTGCCGTAACCCTGGACCCTTTTACATTTTTGACTTTCAGTAGTGGGCCCTCTTCCTTCGCCTTCTTGTGAGGCAGAAAACCTTGTTGTTATCTACAACCCCACTCTCTTCTTCTGTCCTCACATCTCGGATGTCACCAAGAAGTCCAACTACCAGCTTCACCTCCTCAAAGGTAATCTTCTCTTTCTCACCTTGCCACACAGGCTCACTGTCTCTACGGCTTAGGTTCTCTCTAGGGTGGACTACTGCAAGAGCATCTTTCTCAATCTGCCTTCCTCTACTGTCTGCCCTCTGTAACTAATCCAGAACAGGGCTACAAGGGTTATCCTTGGCCTCAGGCCCAGGGACAGGGTTTCTCCAGCCCTGAAATCTCTCCACTTGCTCTCAGTGGCTGCAAGGATCAAGTTCAAGACCCTATTCATTGTCCACTTACTGCTTACTGGGGCCGCAGCCGAACTACATCCAGAGCTCTCTTTGTTAATATACCTTCCTTCTCAAGCTCTTCACTTAGCTACTTCCAACTCTCTAAGGATCAGATGTTATTCCAGACAGAGAGTGGGTGGTAGATCTCTCTCCTCTGCATGTGCCTCCATCTGGAATGGCCTCCCTGCCCCTCTCAAACTTGAGCCGCGTCACCTGAAGCATCTCAAAATGTTCCGCATCTCCTCTGCTTTCTCTCTCTCCCTTCCCTGCTGAACTTCCCTGACTGACCTGTCTGCTGCACTGACTGGCTGCTTGGCTACCCTCAAAGTCTCAATGGGTACCAGGCTCTCTCTTGATTAGCCATTCCTGCACTTCCTCTGGGCCTACTTCGTACTTAGGAGCTGTAACTGTAATCTGTACAGTCTCTTCCCTCCTTGCACTTATCCAGAGCTGTGATGCACTGCCTGCACTTATCAGAGCATTGCTGCCCTGTTCTCCTTCCATCTCCCCGGCGCTTCCCCCATCCACCTTCCCCTTGCACTTTTCGGCTCTCACTCTTGCATGATCTGAATGACACAAGGCCTCATAAAATTGTTGTCTTGTCCTCCATCTGTTTTTCCTCCCTTGTATTGTTGCGGCTAGAAACACTTATCTACAGGCACCTTATGAATGACGTATCATATCATATCCATTCAATTAAAAAAAAATATTCTACTCACTATTCAGCAGTTTCAAAGTCTGTGGACTACACTTTACGTCTGCGGATGTACCTGGAAGCAGGTGGCCTCAACCCAACAGAAAACACAGGGGACAACACCATTTTAAAGCTTCCGTTTCACAGAAACAATATACGTACACCAACAATAAAAACTATGAATACAACCCAAACATATATTTACAGGCACTTGTATGTCTCCAAATGTAAAAAATAAATGTTGTACACAATATACAACATTATGGATTATACGAAATACTAAACATAACTGTACACCTTATGTAAACAATGAACTTGAACTCCTAATAGGAGCTGAAGCACAAGAAAGCAGCACAAGAAAACAAACTCTCTGAACTCAGTAAGTAAATATTAATTTCCCATTTAGTGTAAATGTTTTCCAAGCAACTAAATACATTTCTAATCATGTTTTAATAACTAAAATGACTCATTCCATTTTTCTACAGGCGCAGTACATCCCTAAAGATGATATGACACATGAACAATGTGTTAATGATAAATACACACTTATATCTCAAAATGCACTGAAATATTGCACATTGACAGTCAGTTATTAAATGACATTGTATTGATATATTTTATTCTCCACAACGTCCAAGAAGGAAACATCCACAACAATAATCATGAGGAAGCATTTGTAAATAACAATGAGGGAGAAATCGACAGTGTTGAAACGAATTTGCTGAACTATATAATTATGTATAGAATCATGTAATGTGTTATATTCATTTTCATTGCCCCACATGCACCTGTGACCCTTTATCTGAATAATCACTCCACTCATTACCAGTACATTATTCTAATAAACGTTTTGATGACATTTCTATCCCCACTCATGAAAACGCACACCCTCCAAATTTCCCTATTTTTGTTTCCCACTCTGTTTTCCCATCCCTTTCTTAAAATAAATAATTATGAATGTTATCTGTATATTTTAGTCCCACAAAGTTTGTCTTTATAAATATGTAATGCCAATAAAAACATCTAATTTTGCAATCTTTCTAAAAAAAATATATTGAAAAAAATCAATGTTGGTGTCTGCAGACTGCAATAATGTTGGTGCCTGAATATCTACAGATCAGTGATACAGCATGGGTTTTTCGGTGTTCACAAATGGACAGCTTAGTCCAGGGAGTGATTGGTTCACCCACGTCATTGTCCAGATGCAAATGCCACAACAAATACATGCTATGTCATAGGTCAGGTGGTACGCAGTAGTTCATGAAGTTCGAGACATCCCCGGATATCATCATGTCACCACACCTGTGCGGCATAACGGCATGTTCACGATTGATGTTTGTGCTTCACAAACAACTCTAGGGACTTACAAGTTCAAACTTTACACTTCCAAACCTCCGAGCACCACTTACTTTGCTTCTATAAACTTTTTACAACTGTTCAGATACTTTTTCCTGTGTCTGAAAACCGAGGTCTTACAATGACACTTTGTCACGTGCCTGTACTCATGTGGCATGATGAAATGTCTGCAATTGGTGTTTGCGCTTAAATTCAATATGTGTCCACTCTAGGGATTTTCAAGTTAAAGTGATGCCTTTCCACAGCCCCCAGTACCATTCTTGCTTGATTTCTAAACTTTTCACAACTTTTCAATGCCTTATTTGTGCACCGTTGTTAGTGAACAGGATGATAGACTGCCGACATTTCCTCCTAGGGGAGCCACACATTTATTTTAGTTGTTCACTATCTGGCAGACCAGGACAGAAGATCTTCTCTTCTTGGGAGCTGAGAAATCTGTTTTTGGAACTGCAATGGCATGTGCTGTGGCCATGCCTCCTCCTCCACAGGGGCCACCAACACCACTTGGAGGACGTGGACAGGTGTACAAGTGTGCTGCAGCAGATGAAATGAAGGAGGAAGAGGAAGACGAGATGTAGTGGAGGGAGTGCCTACTATGTTGGATCGGCAAAAGGAGTCACATGTGCGAAGGATTTTCACAACTGTGGGAGGAGTTCCAAAGGCTCAGGCTGCCCATGTGCACTGCACCGAGTACACAATTGTACTCATTCACAGCCAAAGGGGGTATGCACCTCCACACCCATATCTTCCACCTGGCTTGCTTGAGACTACTCTCAGGCTAGGATAACCATACAGGAGGCTGTTGATCTGTACCTTTTGCTGTCAACAGTACTTTGTATGTATTGTAATACAATCATCTGCGGGGGGGAGGGAAGCCAAAGCACCTTCTAAGCGGCAATGAAGGCACATGCAAAGGATTGATACGTACCTCTATATTTTAACAGGCTCTATATCTTCCTTTGTCCACCTGTCTCTACCTTATTGCATTTGGATCCCCTTCCCTCTCTTTCTCCCTTCCTCCTTTTCTCCCTCCATTGCCCCCCCCCCCAAAAAATGTTCCTTTTGGAACCATCCTTCAAAGTTTAAAAACAGAATGAGAAAACATACTCTGATAGACTACATCTGCTTTAAATGTATACTTCAGGTCGTAAGACTCTATAAGAATATCTAACATGTTCATTAGCATTAAATTGTATGCTAACGGAAATTGTACACAATTTCCTTAGCAAAGAAAAGAATAGGTGACAGTACTACATTTCATCCCCAACCCCTTTTCTCTGCCATCCAAAATGTTAACATAAAATGTAACATGCGTAGGAGATGTTTAGCCAATGTTTATGGCTTTCACACTTCCCACTCATAATTAAAAAAAATGACTCACCCTTCCCTGCATCCATACAGTAAAACTGTTGGTGGACTTCATGGAGAATAAAGGGAAGGGATTTTAATCACATTGTACTTGTTTTCTTTCTACTATGGTGGCTCTTAAAAGAACCTTTTTTGGTTGTACGTACTATATCTGCTAACAAATGCTGTACTGCATGCATATTTTACTTATTTGTTTTTATAACATTTAAAAAAACTGCTTTAAACCTTTTATTTGTTTTTCTTTTTTATGTACTATATATACAAACACATTCTTTGCTCTAAATTTGACTTCTTTCGGTTTCATTTCTTATACAAAAACAGTGTCAAGGCATTCTGAACACTGGAAAGGAAAATCTAATTTCCAACATCTGTTAAATGAACTCCATCTCTTGGAAACATGTTCACTTGATCATATTTTGTATTCTAATTGTGGAAAGATGCCAGTCCTACAGCTCATAAAAAAGCACATATAGCTTTATTAACATTCCCCCTGGCTTTTTCAATTTGTGGACAAAACAAGTTTGAACCTTTCCACATTTGCCTGTGAGTAATCCATACTAAAATTATCTTCATAGCTGGATGTATCTTTTATGGCAAACTGCAAAGATATTCCAGTAACAAATCCTTAACTGTTGCCTCCACAGTGCAATATAATAATATCTGGATGTTTGAAAAGCTCCACATTTTCACACAAGGGTAATAATGCCTTCCAGTTCAACCCACAAACTCTATAATATAACACTTCCAGTCCTTCAATTCCAGGATTTTCCGAGATGCCATGGTGCTCTATATATACCTTCAGCCAATGAATCCATAAATTGCCTAACATCCATATAGTATGCTTTCATAGCCATGCTTCCAGCACTTCACACAATAAATAAAACGCTTGCTACCCTGTGGTCCTGTAGGGAAGGAAAGGAACCTATCCCACCCCTCTAGGTGCGTTAGAGTGAGGCGAATCCCACAAAGACACCTGTGAAATGCCAGGTAGGTGGCCTGCTAAGAGACCCTGCACCAACATAATATTACGTGAACTGTAGATTTTAGACTTAGTGCACGCATATAAACATATGCCATTTTGTAGCTATGGCAGAAACTTTGGGCCTGCATTGCAGCATGGTAGACACAGGCCACACATCTGATGAAGAAACCTAAATAGGCCCAAGCGCTGATGAGAGAGGCATGTGCAGTTAATGTCCATGGAATCCCTCCTGTGTTCTACAACTGTTGCCAATGTGCTTTATCCTGAGAAAGAATATGTCCTGCAAGGCCATGAGATGGTGCTAGGCGCCTCGCTGCATGTGTTTTCACAACCAGGACAGAGCAAACCTCTGACCCCCACCCAGCCAGCTGCGGTCCCTACAAATGTCTGAGTCCCAAAACCCCTAAATTCCAAGATACCAACTGACCGCAGGTTGGCGAGCATAAATCAGGCAACCATAAAGATTTAAAAGAATGGTTCCCCTATCTGTATTTTATAATGGCATGATTTGTAAAGCGAGGTGCAGTGAGGGATAAATTATAGCATGGCATCCCCTACGGAGTAGGCTGACCATGCATAGGGTTGCACCAACCAGCTGTACAGGTTTTTGCTGTATGCTGATGATGCTGTGCCCCTTTTTAAGCACTTTCTTGCACCCTTTTTGCTCAGAACGTTCCTGAGCAGTAGAGTTCTTTGCTGGCACACCTATTTTATGTATCATTAAAATGTGTTATCCTTGCAAGAATCTCTTGGCCTCTTTTCCCTAGCGGGTTGTATTTTTTCTGGTGTGAGCATTTAGGAACGTGCCTTCAATTGGTGACCCCGACGTGATCCCAGTGTCTCTGTACCTGCAAAGGTGTTAAGGCAGCTTCTCCAAAGGGACTTCACCCACTTACAGCGATCAGTCCCAAAAATCACGTATTGAGCAGTGGCCGTGTAGGAGCCATCTTTGCAGAATTCCTGCATGCTCACTGGAGCGGAGCACAGCTTCGAGGAGAGAATAGACAGTGTTGTTGGAACCCCATGACAGAGGAGTTTGGGTGAACACGCACACGTGAGTATAGCATTGCAAGTGAAAACAAGTAATGGGCAGATATATGGGAGAGTGTGAAGACTGTGAGTGTGATGGAAACAAGAGGAGGGGGGATGCCTTGCTCATGGCCAGAGCAAGGCTCCCTTAATAATGGTATGCTAGAGCATATGTCCATAGTCCTAGCAGCTAAATATAAGGGGAAACAATTACAGAGAAGGACAGAGATATTAGTTCTTTGGAAAATGTTCGACGACACAGAAGAGTGTAAGGGAGAGGACAGACAGGACGGTAGCAAGAGCGATTGCCCTGGGAGAGAGTGTGGGGCAAAGATAGACTGCAGAGGGATATACCCACTGACAGCCCATCCGGCAATGGCCTATACCAACCCAGCATATGTATCCACAGCAGCGACAGCCCTACCACCCCCATATGTATCCCATCTGAACGCCCCATCACATACCAATATCAATACGAGGGATTTAGAGGTGGCAATGGCATCAGCAAGAGCAGAATTGAATAGACTGCACACAGTGCAAACTGAAGTGAAAACTGACAGACAGGTAGAGCAGGCACAAGATTAATGGAAAACAAGAGATGTCCTATTCAGGATACATATAACGTCCATAAAAAACTTACATGTAGAAAAAGAAGGGGAAGGAAGTGAAGGTGTGGACAGCCTAGGATATGACAATGCTGCCGGGTTGAGTTAATTTGATGAGTCTGATGGTAAAGAGGATGTGGAAGCTGAACAAGCGCCTGAACTGACACCATGGGTGGAGAGTTTATGGGATGAGAGGTTCAGCCGAATGGTTTTAGCAAGGGAAAGGGAAGTGTGAATAAGGCAGAAGGGAAAAAAGTATGAATGCAATGTCTCTTATACATAAAAGGGCCAGCAAGCCTCATTTTTTGCCATGGGCACAGATGAACAAAAACAACGAATAAAAGTGCTGCCGGCCCTTACGGCAGGTGCAGGGAATTGGATCTATGTGTTTGAGAAACAGACAGCAGCAGTGCCTCTAGCAGTTGGAGACATCAATAGTCTACTGGTAGCTATTATCAGCAATCAGGCTGCCGATGTGTGGGTATAAACAGGGTACCCGGGAGTAAATCTGGGAAATGATGCACATGTTAGAGCATCCTTCAATAAGGTTTTAGTGAAAATATGGGATGCACTACAGTGAGCATTCCTTGACACGCCTAACTTACAGTATATCCTGTAATATACTATGGGTGATGATGATGACCTTGCTATACTCATTCTTAATGTTCATGAGATGTGGAAAGTGGAGACACGCAATTCATTGGATCAATCAATACCCTTCTTCTACTTTATTGTTCAAAAGAGCCTACCCAAGATGGTGCAGAAGGCACTAGACAAAATTGTGGTTATTGAAGCAAAGTGGTGGCCTGAAATACAGAGCATAATAATACACCATTGCAGAAGAATCAAGGAGTGTGATAGGGAAATTACTCAGAGGCAGCAGGCAGAGAAAGCAAAACTAGTAGAAAACAAACTAGCTAATGTCGCTGTGGAGGGGTCAGGGTCAATGCCAGCACAGACAGAAGTGGCAGGATAGACCCAAACTTCGGCAGCTCTAGAATAGCTGTGGTGTGGTTGAAAGGAGGACAAGGACAGTGAGGTGGGACCACATAGTACCCTGGCCCACAGTGGCAAGGAGGACAGCAGTGATGAAGAGATGATTTTGGAGGGTCGAGGGGAGGGAGATGTGGAGGAATGGAACCCAGGGGCAGAGGAACTGTGGAAAATGGGGGCTTTTTTCAAGGGAGTGTAGAAGCAAACAGGGAATGGGATACAGTTACGGTCAACAAAATGATGCTCCTCCACTTCAAGGGGCCCCCCAAGGGCAACGCTCAGAATGACCTACATGCCCCGCAAAATACACCAGGCATACACGCAGCTGCCCTGCAGATCCCAGGTCCACCCTTGCAGCAGCAGCAACAGCAATCGATGCAACAATATGCACCCCAGAACACTTTCCAACAGGCAGGTGGAACAGACCCGTTTAATGGAACACCGAATGGTACGGTCCCCCTGTTTCAAGGTGCAACTGTGGTGGGAGAAACGCCTTCTCATTTCCTGGGACAAATACACACCCAGACTTGAACAGCCCCACTGAGAACTCTTTCATGTCCAGTCATGTTGATGACCCTTAACCCTGAAGAGGAACCCATGGTGGGGGAAGATATAAGAAACAAGCAATTCATTTTTATGGTTGATCCAGGCACTGAGGAATCATGCATTAGTGAATGGGACTTCCCAAAATCTCAACACACAGGGATTCTCTGGGATATTTCTATGGTTCCATACATATTAAAGATTTGGATGTAAAAGTAGGGGGAACAGTGGTGTGGTCTCCCCTTTTGTACTCTGAGAGTTCTCCTGTCAACTTGCTCGGCAGAGATTTGCTTAGTAAGTTGAACATGACAAGCTCATTCACTGACCATGGCATTGTCTGCCCCACACCAGGGATGTGTGCAATGAGAGCGATGGTGATAATAAATGCAATGGCAGGTGAGGTGATGGTCCAGGGAATACCAGACATGTTCATTTATGGCATAACAGTACTTATGGAGGAGGTGCCACAAATTGCCAAGGGCTGTTGGAGAGTGCGGACAGATTACATTTTTCACCCTGTATTGTCCCCAGAATTGGTGGCGGGTAGAATCTTGTCTCTAGACCTCTAAAGTTGGTGGTATCGGCGAAAAAGAGTGGTTGTGCTAGGACAGACAGGCAAGGATGTGAATGTAGTACAGTGCTTTGCATTGACCCCACCATACCCCTCAAAGAGGTAACAGACTCCGAGCTGTTTGAAAAAACAATGACAGTGATGGGGAGATAATCTTAGAGATCTGTATCCTATATGATATAATGGTGCATTATAGAAAGGTACAGTGCTCCCTGATGGCTGTTGTGATGTCATCTCCTTTCATCGAGACAGACTTGTTATATGTGCACATGCAGTTGTGGACAATCAATCCACATGACGTTGGGCTTCTAAAAGAGGTGACCCCAGTAGATATCACACTGAAGGCTGGAGCAGTGTTACCCCAGATGAGCCAATAATCACTATCAAGATAGGCAGAAGAGGGAATAAAAGGCACAATACAGGCCCTACTCAATCAAGGGATAATGGTGCCACCCACCTTGATGTGCAATACTACAATCTACCCTCTCAAAAGCCCAAGGGGGGCAATTGGAGAATGATATAGGATGTACACCCCCTAAATGATGTGGCACAGAAAGAGTTTCCTGTGGTTCCTAACTTGCTCACAGTTTTGTGTAAAACCCCCAAGAAAAACCGCACTTCACTATGGTAGAATTAAAGAACAGCTTCTTTTCGATACCCTTGAACCCTGACTGACAGAACCTCACCGCCTTTACCCATGTTGGAAAGCCCTACGAACACACATGTTTGCCCCAAAGGTATTACGAGAGCCCAAGTATCTTTAACAGAATACTACATGCTGACATGGGTAACATCCAAGTGCCCAGCACGGTCATCCAGTATGTAGATGACTTTCTTGTGTAGTGACAGCAGAACTGCTGAAGAGACTCCATTACTCCTCTTTAACTTTTGGCCTGCAAGGGATGCCAGGTTGACACGGCCAAACTCCATTATTGCCAACTGTAAATGGCAAAAGAATAATACCTGACAGAGCAGCATCTGTGCTTGCCATGGTCTTACCGGTAACAGTGAAGGACATGCAAAAGTTCCCAAGAATGAGAAATTACTGCAGAGCGTGGATTATAGACTATGAAGCATGCACAAGGCCACTCCTACAGGGCTTCAAAGAAGCACAGAAAGGTAATCACAAACTAAAATGGACAGCAGACATGATACAATATGGCAATGATTTGAAGGAAATGATATCCACAGCCCCAGTTTTCGCCACCCCAGACTACACTCAATCATTTTACATATTCTCACATTCAAACAGCAAACCTATGACTGCCGTACTGACCCAGAAAAGTACCATGGTACACAAGCCATTGGCCTGTTACAACTTGACTCAGTTATGCAAGGGCAATTTTCGTGAGCACAAGCACTCGATGCAGCTGCCTTTGGAATAGAAAAAAAGTTCCACAACCATAATGGGATGCTCAGTAACTTTGTACATAGAATATTAATTATTCGCCATTTTGGAAAGGTTGAAATCTACGCTAACAACACAGCATACGATATGATCCTCTCGAGCACAAACATTCATCTTGTGCTATGCAAAACAGTAATCCCTGCCACTTTTATGACAGAAGTATGTACAGACGAAGATCTGGAAATGAGTGACTGTGCCATACACAAAGGGGAGGAGGATAACATTCCTAAATCAAATGACAGCCCATTGAAGGAGACGGAGGTGCTCTTTGTTGATGGCCAATGACAATTGATCAAGAGACAGGACAGAGGCATACGGGTGCAGCAGTAGTGTGCCTCGAAGGAGGTGAATATGGAACACTAGTGATGAAAAGATTACCCATGCCAGCCCAAACAGCAAAGCTTGTGGCACTCATTGAAGTGCTACATGCATCAAAAGGTTGTCACGTGACCATCTATTCAAACTCGGCATACGTCACCACAACAGTGCATGCCGAGTTGTCACAATGGAAGAGGAGGGGTTTCCGGAGACCAGACGTTTCCCAGTACAACATGCCACACTGCTAGATATATATTAGTATAGCTCTCTATGGTGGGGGTCATCAAATTCACTGCCCACACCAATAACACAGATGAAATCTCTTTGGGAAATGCCATGGTGGACACTGCAGCCAAAATGGCTGCATATCTTCCAGTTCCAGTAATTTCCGAGTATGTCCTGATGACATCAACACACAATCATCAAGACATACTGTATACAGCATTGCCCGTCGTACAGCTCATTGAACTGCAAGGCAGGGCGCCAAGTAGTGAAAAAGAACTGTGGTCCAAAGAGGGTGAAAACAAACCCTGAAAGCTCTGTTATGGCACCAAGTATGTTCTGGTAAAGCAGTAATGCCATATGAGTTGCTAGCAATAACTTTTGACCAACTCCATTATCCCGTCCACAGCTCAAAAAAACACATTGCAGTAGACATACAGGAGGATTGATTTGTCCCCAATCTTCAGGAGCACCTCACAAACACGATCGTACATTGTCCCACATGTAAAAGTTTCAGCACAGGCATGACGCTACACACCTTATGAGGCACCTTGCCCCATCCTACTGGGCAGTTCCACGAGCTAAACATCGACTAGGCTGACATGGGAGAAAGATGCACTTGGTCATGGTACTTGATCATTGTAGTTTAACCCTTCTCATGGTGGGTCGAGGCATGCCCTTGTACACACTCAGATGCCAAATGTGCGGCTCAATTGCTTGTCTGTGAAGTTTTCCCCAGATGGGGTATATGCGATGTGTTAAGGTCCGATAACGGCACACATGTTTTTAATGATCTCTTTAAAGAGAGCACAGCACTAGTTGGCATCAAGCACAAAATGTGTTCAATTTACCATCCCCATGCCAACGGTGTTGTGGTACACATCAACGGTCTGCTCAAAAGCTAAACTCTGCACCACATTGAAGAAGAACTGGGTACACTGCTTGCCCATGGCCTTTCAGTTTACATACACAACCTAGCAAGGGCCACTATCTATCACCCCATGAGGTGGTAACTAGCTGGCGCATAAACTCTCCCATCTCCCCTGTCAGGAGATCATCAGATGGCCACAAGTCAGCAGCGGTTCTAGTTGAGGAATTTAAAGAATATCTGGATACCCTGTCACGCACAATTAAATGCATCTCATGACAAATTGCAACCCCCCGGATAGAAGACACAACAGATACCACACACAAAGCAGTTGCAAGCTCCCAGCCTACCAAACCACTCCTGCCTGGAGAAAATATGTACATGCGTATTTTTGTCCGGAAGTGGAACAACCCCAGATTCCACAGACTACAGAAGGTCATTTTCTCAACTACTCTTGCTGTAAAAGTAACAGGACTGTGCTGTTAGATACATCTTCAGATGTACATAGAGCACCCTAAGCAGCACACAACAACCTTGAGTGATTCCAAATGTCTTGCATCCCACCTCAGTTTCCGTTACCAATTCAGCCAGATCCTATAGTAAAGCAAACAACTATTAAATATTGTCAAATATATAATATAGTTGAAGTAACACAAACACGTTTTTAAAACTCTCTTGCTCTATCTATCTCTCTCTATCTCTCCCACTCGCTCACTTTTCTACCCTTTTTGTGTGCATTATTTTTCCCATTCAGGAAGAAGACAATGGAACCAGCATCATCGAATACATCTATTTATGCTAGGAAACTGTTAATTATCAAACTATCCCTAGATGTTCCTATTCATATACATGTAGATTACATTTTAGTGCGGCAGTGTTTGCCATTTTGATGTTTGCATTAGGAATTTACTGGGGAGCTTGTTTTATATGAGAAGCTCAAAAAGGGGGGCACTTTTGCAGAAAGCGCTTTTGCAAACACCACCAACAGAACTGTAAATATGTATAGCACCAGTAACCAGCAAAATAACTGCCATAACGAGCCAACAAGTTCACCTGCATATATTAGTAGAAAATTAGCGTGATATTATAATATATTTTTACATTTATTTTTAAAAGTGGTCTGCATAAAGTAAGCATTCATGATAACACTGGTAGTGGAAGGAAACGGCAAGCACGAAGGGTGAAATACAACACAGGCGTGGCCTTGATGTCATTGAAGATGTACAGCATCCAGAAATGTTTAACAGCTGGGACATCAATATGATTGTGGTAGGGAGGCAAACAGAAAATAGTAGTTACTATGTCTGTTCATCAATCCCACACACTGTCAGGGGCACCTAGCATAAAAGTACCAGAGGCAGTACCAATTATAGATGCACAGTGTCTGGTTCACCTTGCAGTGTGTAGCTTGTTGATCCATATCCTCTGCAATGTAACAAACATAGAGACATTAAATGCCTGCAGCAGCCATACCTAGTCATTGAAGGACTAAAGTATACAAACAGCAAGTGGCAATAAACCACCCTTACATATTTGGCAGAAGGACTACGGGCCCGAGTGTGTGCAACTAGCACACAAATTTGGACAGAGAACATTGTAAAACTGACTTGGATTGCAGCAAAAGAGAAACCAGTGAAGGTGCATTGACCCATAAACTCTGCTTCCACAGTAAAGTAACAGTAAAGTAACTATCTTTATCGGTTTGAATGAGAAATGCAAAATAAAACTGATACCAGACTGGAAGAGGAGCACGGCAGCTTGTGATGTGATAATGGATGGCCTATTGTCCACTGGCCACACTGCACTCAGCACTACTAGTAATCACAGACGAACACTTGAAAGGGAGGCCAATACCTGGCACAGCCCCAACTGTTTCCCCGGTGTTTGAAGAACAGAACCCGGGCGATCAGCCTAGCTGACGCCATGTGATGGAAAACGGAGGGAATAGGCTGACCAAACATAGGGTTGCAACACCCAGCCAAGCAGGTTTCTACTGTATACTGATGACGATGTGCCCCGTTTTAAGCGTTTGCTTGCACCCTTTTTGCTCAGAACATTCCTGAGCAGCAGAGTTCATAGCTGGCACACCTATTTTTTGCATCATCAAAACATGTTTTCCTAGCAATTATCTCGTGGCCTTTTTTCCGTAGCCAATTGTATTTTTTCTGGTGTGATTGTTTATGGGTGTTCCTTCACTCCTGTACACTTGAACTCCTCCTCCACAACCATGAAACCTGATTGGTTCATCCCCCAATGTCCATGAATGTGTTGTGACTGTCTGCGGTCTCTGCAGTCCTATTTCCGTGCAGAGCATCATTAAAATATCCGGATGGCATGTGCAGGTCCACAGAATATTGCGAACATCCCGGGAAAACATCACACAAGGCAACTCTTTTACCCTTTTTACTTTTATCTCTGTAACACTCCCCCATTAGCTACTTTTAAACAGTCACACATTCATCCACCAATCACATCCAAAACACTTCATGTAACACTGTCAACTCACTTCAACACTTCAGACGCACTTTTCAACTATTTAAATTCATGTCTCCTGTCATTCAGAACCACCTGCCTACAAATCTACTGTGAAATTCTCTCATATTTCTATTTGCAGATTCAACAATATCTAGGTCTAAGAAGACACAATACAGGTATGCTTCTATTTTTAAAAGTATTATTTTCACCACCTTTTTAAATATGTACACAGGCTCACTCACTTTGTAACAAGAAACTCAATAAACATATGCTCTTTTTTAACGGCTGCTACCAATTGCCATGCATTGGCACATTGTCCACCTGCTCATATTAAGTGGCAGTTATTTACATGTACTGCCACGATATTGCACCAGCACACACCAAGTGCCACTTAACAGTGTTCTTAACAGCAAATCTTTGGACGTACATTTTCCTTGTAAAAAAAGAGTTACAAACGCTGGGACTCTTAAAGCAGCTATGCATTTTATTTAAAATGTTCAATAAAATGCTGCAAATAAGAAACATTTTTAAATTAACAGCATTTTCCTTATCTATAAATATAATGTTCTCTAACTTTTCCTATCACATCCCTTATAGTGCCACATTATCCACCTCCTCATATAAACTACCAGTTACTAGTACCATACCAGTGTTTAGCAAAAGCGTGTCCATGAAACAATATCAAAATCTCCTTCTGCGCTTAGGAACAGAAGGGGATTTTGGAAACCATTAAAGGGTATGTGGAAGCCGGCGTGTTGCGTCCCGTAACCATGGCTTGGAACAATCCGACCTGGCCTGTTAAGAAACCAGACAGAATCTACCGAATGACTATTGATTATCGCAAATTACATAAACACACTCCTCACCTAATAGCGGCAGTCTCTGATGCAGTGACTGATGAATGTCAGGAACAATTAGCATTTTTCTGGAATGGGAGACAATATACGTTCCAATGTTTATACTGGTAGTGGAAGGAAACAGCAAGCACGAAGGCTGAAATACGACGCCTACCACATGCTTGGCCTCATTGTCATTGAAGATGTACTGCATCCAGAAATGTTTAACAGCTGGTACACCAATATGAGTGACATAGAGAGGCAAAGAGAACATGGGAGTTACTATGTCTGTTCATCAATCCCACATGCGTCAGGGGCACCTAACGTAAACATACCAGAGGAAGTACCAATTATATATGCACAGTGCCTGGTTCATCTTGCAGCGTCTGGAATTAAAGGCACTTCCAGTCACACCAAGTGTGACTAGAGCTGGTTGATCCAGATCCTCTGCAATATAACAACCTCAGAGACATTACATTCCTGCAGCAGCCATACCTAGTCATTGAAGGACTAAAGTATACAAACAGCAGTGGCAAGAAACCACCCTTACATGTTTGGCAGAAGAACGATTAGGAGACGTGGAAGAACTACTGGCACGAGTGTGTGCAACCTGCACACTAATTTGGACAGAGAACATTGTGAAACTGGCCTGGATTGCAGCAACATTGAAACCAGTGAAAGTGCACTGACAAGAGACCCACAAACTCTGCTTCCACAGTGAAGGAGCTATCTTTATCGGTTTGAATGAGAAATGCAAAAGAACACTCCTGATCCCAGACCGGAAGAGGAGCACGGCAGCTTGTGATGTGATCATGGAGGGGCTATTGTTCACTGGACACAGGGCCCTCATCACTACTAGTAACCCTAGAAGAACAATTGAAAGGGAGGCCAATACCTGGTACAGCCCCAACAGTTTCCCCAGCATTCGAAGAACAGAACCTGGGAAATGAGCTCAGCTTACCTCATGTAATGGAAAATGGACGGACGGGGCTAGGGTCAATGGCCTGGCACCCCCTATGTAGTAGGCTGACCATGCGTAGGGTTGCATCAACCAGCCAAGCATGTTTGTACTGTATACTGATGATGCTGTGCCCCTTTTTAAGCTCTTGCCTGCACCCTTTTTGCCCTCAGAACATTCCTGAGCAGCAGAGTTCATATCTGGCACACCTATTTTTTTGCATCATCAGAACATGTTTTCCTTGCAAGTATCTCTTAGCCTTTTTTCCCTAGCCAATTGTATTTTTTATGGTGTCATTGTTTATTCGTTTGCCTTCACTCCTGTACTCTTGAACTCCTCTTCCACAACCATGAAACATGATTGGCTAATCCCCCAATGGTCATGAATGTTTTGCAACTGTCTGCATTCTCTGCAGTCCTATTTCCATGCAGAGCATCATTAAAAGACCTGGATGGCATGTGCGGGTCCACAGACTATTGCAAACATCCAGAGACACCATCGCACAGGGCAACCCTTTTACCCTTTTTACATTTGTCTCTGTAATACTCCCTCATTGGCTACCTTTAAAAAGTTACACATCCATCTACCAATCACATCCAAAACACCCTGTCACCTCGCTTCAACACTTCAGATGCACTTTTCAGCACTGTAAGTTCATGTCTCCTGTCATTCAGAGCCTCCTGCATACAAATCTACTGTGAAATTCTCTCATATTTCTACTTGCAGATTCAACAATATCTACATAATACAGATCTGCTTCTATTTTTAAAAGTAATTTGTTCATCATCTTTTAAAATATTTATACATATACAGGCTCACTACCACTTACTCTGTAACAAACAACTCAATAAACATATGCTCTTTTTTAACTACTACTAGTAATTGCCATTCATAGGCAACATTGTCCGCCTGCTCACATTAAGTGACAATTATTTACATGTACTGCCAACATATTGCACCTGCTCAGATGTTCTGCAAATCTGTGGACGTACATTTTCCTTATTTGTAAAAAAAGAGTTACAAATGCTGGGGCTCTGAAAGCAGCTATGCATTTTATTCATTTTCAATAAAATGCTGCAAATAAAAAACATTTTTAAATTAACAGCATTTTTCCTTAAATATAAATATAATGTTCTCCAACTTTTCCTATCACATCCCTCATAGTGCCACATTGTCCACCTCCTCATATACACTACCACTTATTAGTACCTAGTATAGTTTTCCTGAAATTTCAAAAGACCTTCTTAATGCAGAGCATACTGTACTTCAAAGTACAATTCCCAAACCAATTCTCAAGAGAAGTGTTCACTGAAAACGTACCAGTTGAAATTTACTTTCGCTGTGAGAAAGCAGAATTCATGAATTACAAAAAATAAAAAAAGAACACTTGCCAACATCATAACCAAGCTAGCATTGATGAGCAGCATTCCAACATAAGACTTGTCATATTTAAAGGTACATTAAAACACTTCCATAAATGTGACATAGAGGGAGCGACTAATATGTCTTTGCTTCTTTACCTATAGATATGACCTGGCAAATCCCATATTTGTTGCACATTTTTCACTTCATATGTACATCCCTTATCATGAATTCTAAGGCTGTGAAACAAATTAGTCACTATGATCTATACAATTAGCTCAAGTTCCATTCAGGCCTAGAATCTTCAAAATGTACTATGCAAAACACACATGCATCACAAAGTTAAAAACTCAGTTGCCCCCCATTGAAAATATAATTTGCTCATCTTATGTACACTACATACAATTCTTCACACACTTTCTCCAATTATATAAGGCTCATCTACAAGACGTATGTCAGCCTATTAGACAAAATGCATTACTTTACCAAAATTTGAAAGACGTGCACTTGGTCTTCTCTCCATACATTCATTGATCGCTATAAACGGAAAGGTGCAAAGTGGGCATCTTAGTCCTGAGCACAGCAAACATGGCATAAATTAGCATAACTCGTTCATTCACATCCATAACGGTGTTGCAAGATAATCTGTTACACAACTTTGATTTGATGTACCAACCTACCATTCATTTATCCCCGGTGTGTCCTCAATTCATGAGGAAGTTGACAAGGGAGGAGAGCTGCATTCACTTCATATGTACATCCCTTATCATGAATTCTAAGGCTGTAAAACAAATTAGTCACTATGATCTATACAATTAGCCCAAGTTTTATTCAGGCCTAGAATCTTGAAAATGTACTATGCAAAACACACATGCATCACAAAGTTAAAAACTCAGTTGCCACCCATTGAAAATATAATTTGCTCATATTATTTACACTACATGCAATTTTTCACACACTTTCTCCAATCATATAAGGCTCATCTACAAGACGTATGCCAGCCTATTAGACAAAATGCATTACTTTACCAAAATTTGAAAGACGTGCACCTGGTCTTCTCTCTCTACATTCATTGATCAATATAAACAGAAAGGTGCAAAGTGGGTATCTTAGTCCTGAGCACAGCAAACATGGCATACATTAGCATAACTTGTTCATTCACATCCATAACGGTGTTGCAAGATAATCTGTTACACATCTTTGGTTTGATGTACCAACCCACCATTCATGCACCCCCGGTGTGTCCTCAATTCATGAGGAAGGTGATAAGGGAGGAGAGCTGCAAGTTAACGCACTGGCACTCAGTTGCTCCAACCAGCTCCCGTCGTCACGCCTTACAAGCTTATACTTAAGTACTGTAGGCCAGCTCCAGGCATACAACATTGAGTATATTAGTTGTCAGATGACTAGCCCACCACCCATTCCATCAGTCGTCCTTAGTACTTAAGTACTGTAGGCCAGCTCCAGCCATACAACATTGAGTAGATTAGTTGTCAGATGACTAGCCCACCACCCATTCCATCAGTCATCCTTAGGCAACCTCATCAAAGGATGTGCACAGGGCCAGACCGGCGACCAAAAGTGGCCATGGAAAATGTTTTCAAAGTTGACCCATTTTTCGGTCAGCCCAACCCTTCTATGAGGGTATTAGGCATATCCCCCAAGAAAATGTTCAATAAAACTAGTCAAAATGAGTGCATGTAAAGCATGTTTTAAACATATATGGAATAAAAAGTCATGTTTTAAATAAGTTCATGATCTCTCAAAACATCTTCAATGATAGAGGGACCTGGTACGTTACACATTTTGCAGGTGAGAAAACTGAATTCATACGGTATTAAAGATGCCCATACAACATTCATCCCTCATCCATTTCATCCTATTCGCGTGCTGGGAATGGCACCCAGATAAAAGGCATTGTTAATCGAGCATTGGCAATGCCAACAGTTTTGGCTGTTGTGTAGGTATGGGAAAGTCATTTGCCGGGCACTGCCTTTGTGTTATTAACTGTCCATTGATGGTAGCAACTGCAAGGTGTTGAGAGTACCTGGGCATCTAATAGCACTGCCTGCTGAATGCCTAATATTGTTACACAAGCTTAACCTTTTAACTGCCATGGGTTTTCCCCCCAGTGCCAAGGCCTTTTTGGTGATTTCAGTATTTCACCATGCAAAGCCTTCTAATATTTTTTCCTTCATTAACCCTTTAAGTGCCAAGGACGAGCTATCTCGTCCTTGGCACTGGGGAGGTAATCCCAAGGACGAGATACCTCATCCTACTGTTGGCTTTGCCAATACTTGTTTTTAACAGGACTTCAGTGAAGGACAGGCATAGTGCATAAAAATCAAGTGGCTGAAGGCAGACCTGGTTGACATTTATATTTCCCCAGTATTGCTTTTGCACTTCCAATTAAGCCATTAACTCTTAGAAGACTGCTTTGAGAAAACACTGGCAGGCACTTTAATCACAAAGTTTGATGGTAAGGCTTGAAAAAGCTACATTCCAGGGGGACGTGTTTTGGGTGCAGAGGACCAGAAAGCAGGTGGAAATGGGCATAGGGAATAGCATGGCCATTACCAAACAACATGTACAAGCTTTGTGTCCCGTCTCCTATGCTATTTCTCCCTAGTTGTACTGTAATGCAATAGTTTCAGCTTATAGGTGGCACTTTAGCCAAAACTAACAAAAGGGTTAACTTGGTATGAGATCAGTAAGCCATGCTCATGGAGCACCCACAGTGTCTGGACCAAGGCGCTGTGCGCCCGTGCATTCAGCCATAGTGGTACTCTTATCAGTGTCTTCACTGTGCTAATGACAACCTGTTTGCATGTTGCACTTCTGGTTAAGGTAAAATCTGTATTGAGAGTTTGGGGCCTCATTCAGCACCATACATCCAAAATATCAAAACAAGGGGTGGGTGTGTAGTCACGGTAGAGCCGTCCCCATTCCTCAAAACTAATTGCACAATGGCTTTACAACTGGGTGGACGGCAGACGACAATAACGTCAAGTTCCCTACTGCAATTTAAATACATTATGTATCATGTTTATGAGTGCTTACTCTGGTCTCTGGTGTAGAGTCAGTGCAGACTTGTTCAGATCAATTAGGACATAGGATTGTCCATCTTGTCCTTTCGCCTTCCATTGTACTTTACAGGTGACAAGGTCCAATAGGTACAACTAATACATAAAGTGAGCAGCAAAGTAAACTCCTTTGTGCAGCCCCCTTTCTGACTCACTGAATTACATGGCCTGTGGTAGCGGCCATGAATTTATGGTTAAGTTGCTAAACCCATGGAAGACCACTTTTTGGGTGGCTTACAACTTTGCTCCCGCTCGATGAATCCTCACCAAACTTTGCAAACAAATGTATATGGCCCACCCTGAATGGTGAGGTTTGGTCAAGGGGGGGCAAAGTTATAAGGGGAGGTCCCAACATTTCTTTTTTTCCCATAGACATAATGGTAAACAATTTTTGTCGCGCCTACAGCCCAAACCGCTGGACGGATTTTCACCAAATTTGCGGAAGGAGTGGCAGTTTGGTCCCGAAAGTGTGATTTTGTTAACTTGGTTTAAATCCGTACAGTAGTTTTTTTTTTAAAACTACCAAAATGTAAGGCAAAAAAATGAGTGATATCTATGTCCGCTCCGCGGACTCACTTCCCTGTTCGGTAAGTGGACTGGCCTCCGATTGTTCTGTCGGCAGATTGACCTCTGATTGGCCAGAAAATTTGCAAACATTTACGTGGTCCGCGGACATTGGAACGCGGCCGCTGATTGGCTGGTGAGAAAACTGGAAATGCGTCGGTTTTCCTGAAACGCCATCTTAGATTCGCTGATGTTTTTGGGGTCAGCGGACAGCACGGTGAAAACATTTTTAAAAAAGCAGCATTTCACTTATCAAATTCATCAAACAATCTCTGGGGATTTGTGGGGGGTGTGGATTGGATTGGATATGGCCATAAAAAGCCAAAAAAATGGGTTGTTTCACCCCTGAAAGTCCGCGAACACTCCACATGTCCTGGGGCAGTCCTGTCATGTTCGCGCACACTTCAGATGTCCTAGGACATCTGTACCTATTTCTGCATTAGAGGGTTGGTGAAAAGCTGTTTTTGGATGGCTTATAACTTTTGCGCCACTTAATGAAACTGTATGTGATTTTGCAATTTTATTCTAGAACTAATCCTGAATGGTTTTGCGGGATTGTGGGATTCTCTCAAGAGGGGGCGAAATTAGATGGGGGGTCTCAACATGTTTAGATGGCTTATAACTTTGTTGCTATTTAACGAATGTGGATAATGTTTTGAGAAAGATTATAGACCCAACCTTCAATGTTTGTGTAAAGACTGAATGGATTTTGTCAAGTGGGGGCTAAATAATATGACTATTTTATGTACGTACATTTTGACACTTTTAAAAAATAAAAAATGGGCAGATTTTGAGCAAACGCGTGAGGAGCATTGGCAAAGACATTAAAGCATGGTTTTGCAAATGTGCCCGTGTTTTATTTTTTTATTTTTTGACAAGTGCAATAATGTAGGTACAAAAAATAATCATAGACCTTTGGTGACTGAGGTAGAGCCTGTGGCCATGAGCAGTAGCGAGATTGTCTGGATCATGGCAGAAGGTCATGACGCGGACAATCTGGCTACTGGCCATGACTGCTAGGGACGAGAAATGGTGTTAAAGTGGTTATGTCTACCTGGGACCGGCTATGTGGCAAAGTTATTTGAAGGTAGGATAGGTTTGAAAGGGAAAAAAAGTGCTTGTGGTAATATGTTCATAGGGTTTTGCAGGCTGCCATGGCAAAGGAAGAGGGGCTGTGTACAGAGCCCCACCTTCTCTTTCCATGTTGACTGTCTTGGAAAAGGATTTTCCTTCCTACAGCGGGACGCCGGATGCATCCCGCTATAGGAAGAAAAATCTATGTTTTAGCAGCCTGAGTTCCCGCTTTGATAACCAGGGGTGCTAATGTCCTTTATCCCCATTTCAGGGGCTGCGATGGATGATAATGGTCCTTAGCCCTCCTTATGTATTTTATATTTATTTATAACACACCAATGCCTGCAGACATCAGGCTGTGTGGTTACAGTATTTGTTGAGGAAGATGAGGTGGAGGAAGACAGCTTACTACTTGCTGAGAAAGGAACAACCTTTCTGCGAGCATTGTGGTCATTGGTAGCTTTAGCCTTTGGTATACTCCCAACAGTATCAAAGAACTGGCACACCCATGATTCGATTTTGGTGCTAGAAGTAGGCACCTCCTCTACATCTTCTTGGTTCTCTTCATTGTCTTTGAAAGTACTGTGTTTTTTTTTGTTTTGAAGGTCCTCCAGCTGGTGGTGTGGTGGCTCTTGGGGAGGAGGGATGGCAATATCTGATGCCATTTTTAAGATCTTCTTCCAGGTATGTACTGTGTACTATATTGGTAATGGATAATGAGTACGAAAAGGTGTAGGAGATGTGCAAGGGAAATTTTGAAGTCGAAAGTTCCTAGATCAGTAGAAAATGCAGTTCTGAACTGTCCGCGAATGACGGATCTTATCGTGAAGTGTGGATGGGTTCTCAACACGTCTTCAAGCCGTGCGTCATTAAATGGTCATGTGGCACTGTCGGGAAGGTCCGCAATGGAGTCAGACGTCAGTAGACTTCTACAGATGCAAAACTAGTTGAAATAGTTGCAAAAAGTGTACATACGTGTTAAAAATGATTATAGAAGGTGGGAAATGGCAGAGTCTTAAGGTGACACTTTGTAAATTGGACACAAATATTGTTATATTTGGTAAGTATGATATCATTAAGTTGTAGGAAAATAGCATGCACTGGTAAAAATCCATGAAATTCACTGAAAAAACGTTGTTAAAGGGAAGTTATGGTTAAATTAGACTAATAAAAACATGAAATTCAATGAAAAAACTTTGTTATAGGGACGTTATGGTTAAGTTGCACTAATAAAATCTATTAAATTCAATGAAAAAAACTTTGTTAAAGGGACGTTATGGTTAAGTGGGACTAATAAAACCTATGAAATTCAATGAAAAAACTTCGTTATAGGGACGTTATGGTTAAGTTGCACTAATAAAATCTATTAAATTCAATGAAAAAAACTTTGTTAAAGGGACGTTATGGTTAAGTTGCACTAATAAAAACCTATGACATTCAGTAAGAAAAATTTGTTAAAAGGACGTTATGGTTACACGTAAAATCGAAAACCCCCTGAAATTCGCCAGTTATGGTAAGCTAAGCAACCATAACTCAAGCCACCACCGTGCACTGCTAAGACTAACACCTAGCACATCAAAGATGACATCACAAATATCATTGTTGACATCACCTAGCAGTAAAAACCTAGTATTATTTTCCATGAACTTTGCATATGTAAGGCCATCATTGGAAATAAGTTGCTTCTAATAGTGAAGCATCATTTGTTGTAGGTTTTTATTATAGCACAGATCTAGCGGCAAGAAGGAGCGGAGACTATATTATTAAAGCAACAGCATTTGGAATATGAGTTTGTGTACACAAAGCAGCCTTGAAAGTTAGGTCTGATAGAATATTGAAAACGGGATCTGGTGGGAACAAATAATTACGGCCGCACAGTGCTTTATATGTCTAGATAACATTACACACATTTACGATGTGAAGAACATGTGTCCCGGTGGGGAAAAACCTAGTCCCACCAGATACATTGCATGTTTAAGGAAGGATGAGGCGTGAAAGACTGCTCTCAACATTCTCCCCCCATCCTTAGTTAGGAGAAATGTAGCCCTGTATTTTCACATTGTGAGCACCTGTGGTAACAGGACCTGATGAAAAGAACTGTGGCCAATGATCAACGCAGTAGGAAAGGGTGCGTACCAGGTGCCGAAAATGTGCTTCATAGTGAGAGCCCTTTGATCTCCTGTGCGACTCATACTCCTTACACGCCCTAAATTCATAGACTATCTGCCATCTGCAGTTTATTCTGGAGAACTAGTGCACAGTCTCGGACTGGCCCATAGGGCATTAGGCTAAACCTAGAGGACTGGCTGGCACCACTGGAAAAGCTGGGTAGAGAGATGGATGGCCCATGGGCTTGCACGTTATGATATGATATGATATGATATGATATGATATGATATGATATGATATGGCATTCATAACGTGCCTATACACAAGTGTTTCAAGTTTCAAGTCACGTTGCGTCTAACACATTTAATCCGTTGCACAACACATTACAATTTACAAAGGGCACAGGCAGGCTGGTGGCAGCCAGGCTGGCACATGCACATACCTTTTTGTGTTTTTGTGGATCTGGAAGGGTTGCAATCCATCCAAGTGATCAGAACGCTAGTAGATGAGGCGAGCCCATGTTTTCTCTCTGCGATATTCAATTCTTAAAAGTGTACAGCTGGCGTGGAACCGTCCATTAGATGGCCAATATCATATATAAAACCTGTGGCAGTTATCCACTAATGGAAGAGCCGTCTCTTGAGGAATATTATATTAAAGCCTTTAATCTAACTTTGCGCCCAAGGCCCAGGTCGCAGCTTTCTCCAGCTGTGCAACTATTCACAATCACAACACAGTAATGGGGTAGACTAAAGCGTTGTGTGGTCTATCTTACCTTCGACATCACTGACATGCCATATAGCCAAAGGTCTCACTTCAGCTGACCTGGCAGCGGCACGCACTGCACACCACTGGACACTGCCCAGCTCTGCTTGCAGCCTGCCCTGTACCTGACCTGTGCTGCAGGGCACGTGCGGTTTCTGTTCAGGCCCTTGCCCAGGCCCTCAAGTGCAGACACGCAACCCATGCCCAGCCCTGCTGGCAAGAAAAAATGAAATGCGCAGCCGCAGCGCCAGCGTGCCATTGGTGGTGGCAGCCGGCAGGCAGCCAATTCAATGAAACCACCCAGGTGGGTTCAAGCAATGCAAATGCTTTGTATCCTTCAAAGAGGCCCGGGGGATGTCCCGGTGTCCCAGTGGGGCAGTGCAGCCCTGGAAATGCAAAGAATTGGTGCTCAGTTTAAGCCTCACACAAGTGTGGGGTGGCTCTCAAAGTTTCCACCTGTTGACAGCTCCCTTGGGCCCCCAGCCGGAGTAACTCATGTTCATACCAAGAGGCAAAACTCTTCCCTTTCTCATGGAAGCACACAGACAGCTACCTAACTTTTCTTCAGCTTTGAACGATTCCCTCACAACATTATTAGGTAGCAGCTGGTACCTTATTCAAAACAGTCCTTGAAGCAATGCAAACTAACATAAGCAATGAGCCTCATTGAAAAAATGTTTGCCAGTGGAATAATACGGGCAACGTTACAAGTTCACATAAAGTGCAGATTTCACTGAGGCCTGGAGGAAATATGAAGATTTCACTGAGGCCTGATGAAAATGTCCATTATGGCTCTGGGAACACTCAAAATGCACTGCACACAGGTGTGATTTTTCAGTTAAAAGCATTACAATCCACCCTAAAGAATGCTTCTGAAACCGGTGAAACATGATAACTAAGTTAGGAATACATGAATACAACAACAACAAATTAAAATCATAACAATTACACAAATACAAGCATGGGCGTAATGCAGAGTTCCTTGAGCATCTGGAATCCAAGAAACCAACGAATCCCACCAATTCCCAGTATGATATTTGGTTATCTGTGTCATTAAGTCTTTCAAACGTTGATTGTGATTTTCAATAGACTGGGAATGGTTAAATTAAAACAGCATATTCCTTCAACTGCATTACAGCCCAGGACATGTTTCAGCAAGAGATAAACAATAGCAGCTCGATTTTGCATGGTTGCCTTTCTAATAGTTTGGTTATCTAGAAGCAGTTTCTCTAAAGCTTCCGAGCTCAGGTTCAACCCTTTCAATACTAACTTAATCTACAATTTATAGCCCCCAGCAGCTAATCCCAACCTCCTACCAATAAATATGCAAGAGCCAAAACCTCTGATTCTTAAAACAGGTACACGTTTGCATCACATTCTGGGGCTAGCCCTATATATTCAAAAGTTGTTCTTCTCATTCTATGTACTGATTGTTGCAAAGAAAACATCATTAAACCGAGCCGTGTTAAAGCACATGGTCCTCCAGAATTCTCAGCTGAAATGTAAGTGTAAGTAGTGTTGCCGCATGAAAAAAGCCATCCTATTGGAAGTTCTACATGGTTTAAATTACTAGAGCTACAACTGTATAATTGGAGAACATAGTATTACTGGCGCAGGTGCATGAATTTGGAGCACGTGAACACAACTGCTTCTTAAACAAACTTTGGTGTTCTCTTTGATAACGTTTAGCTGTTGAAATACAAGGTTTCTCTGCTTTTGGTTTGTTTCTTGGAAATATTCATTTGTTTCTTGGAAATATTCATAAATGTAAAATGATAGCTGCATATCGGAATCGTCCACTAAAGAATTATTGTACAAAACTCCCAAAATCTGTCTCAAAATTGAAGCAAGCGTTGGCACCACTACTAGACATGTGGTCAGGAGTTCTCCTTCATTGTGCACAGCAGTCAAACAGAAATGTGACATATTTAGAACTTTCCATGCAAGATATGCCCATATCTATTTGGGCAATCATCAGTGAATACCTCTGCCGTGCTATCTCACATTCAGCTGGTGTCATGGTTTCTTGAGCTCGTTCCTCGCGTATTCTCAATGTATTAAGAATCTGCTTCTTCGTGCATTTTGTGGCTGTTGCATTTCCATCGGAATCGGCCGACCTCTGGACATAATTTCTCATTATCATCAGACTGACATTGGTTGGCTGCGCAGTTATTACACCTTGCCGCTTAACCCTCCCAAATGGAGTCCATTTAGTATCACAATTAGACCAACCAGGCACAGGTTCTACAAGACAAACCCATAAAAGACTTGTCAATGTTGATAATCATTCTCTTAAATAGCATTTGCCTGCTGCATTACTAAAACTGCTTGGTCCTTGCCTGACGCTATGACATCCGCGTGTATGGGTGGGCCACTTGGTTTTTCTACCCACACCTTTTCAACGGTACCATGCTGACTAATGAGCCAGAACCACAGTCCCCATGCGAAGTTAACACTGTAGTGTGCTCTCCCTTTCTGATCATGATCAATTTAACAGGTATGTCAATTAGTTGGGCTATGATGTCTCCCTTTTTCCTTGGCGTTGAAGGTGAATGCGGACCCTCCTGAGATGAGACAAGGAACTTGCTGGCATCCATTTAATTTACTATTTACTTCCCCCCACCCCCTGAACTCACTCTCCATGCCCCGAACCTCTCCCCCGACTCACTTCCTTATTTCCCTTCCCCCATCCACCTCCCATCACGCAATGCCTCCCCTGATCGGGCATCAGGGAAGAGCTGCTGTCTGTCCTAGTGCCTTGGCTTTCCTGTCTGCATGCCACTTTTTCCTTGGAGTTGCAGGTGAGTGCAGAACCTCCTGACACCTGGGCCCTGCTGGCCTCCTTTTATTTTACTTTTTAGATCCCCCACACCTGATCACGCTCTCTGTGCCCCAACCTTCTTCCCCGACTCACTTCCTTATTTCCACCCTTCCACCCTCCTCTCATCCCACCCCACTTTCCTGATTGGTCTTCAGAAACCCACTTAGAACACACAACGAGGGCAGCCCCTGCGGTGAAGGAACTGAGGTAACGGACAACAGCTCCTGAAGAGGCAATTCCAGACCGTGTTTGCCCGTGTTAGCCAGTGGTGCCTGCAGCCGTCAACCAGCAGCATCCAACAAGTTAGGAGACCAGCTCTTGCTGCTCTTCTCTAAATTGTCCAAACTCATTGAAAATCATTCTAACCTCTCCTATCGAGTCTTATTGCTGATCGTTTCGCCACCCCTAACCAAATACTGCCTTTACGTGGTTTGCCCCCAATAGCCATATTCTGCATCTAGTTAGCCTGTACCTCCTAGCCATATATTGCTCTAAAATAGACTATCTAATCAGAGATATATTGTTCTCAAATGGCCCTAAGCCAAACATCGCTTTCAGTAGACTGTAGCCCAGCCACATGTGCCAGGTTGCCGCCTCTCACATCTAGCCTGACTGTCCCATATAACCTGATCGAGACAGACAGCTGCTTATCAGAATTGGCTGACTGTGCCAGCTAGTACTACCCAGGAATTTAAAACGTAGCCTTTATGATTACTACCTGCCTTTTGTGTTACTGTTACTACTGCTATTCTACTTAGTGGTGTCATCCTGTGTTAGGCCCTTCCTCGCTCTATCCCGGTGTCCCAAACCTAGGTGCTGCTATTACATTTACTGTTTTACATATACTGTTGTACCCCCTGTTGGACCCTTCTCCCCGTATCCAGGTGTCCCATATCTGGTGTTGCTATTACATTTACTGTTATTGCATTTACTGTAGTCCCCTGTGTTAGGCCCTCCACGCTCTATCCAGGTTTCCCAAACCTGGGTGCTGCTATTGCATTTACTGTTTTACATATATTGTTGTACCCCCTGTTGGGCCCTTCTCACCATATCCAGGTGTCCCAAATCTAGGTGCTGCTATTGCATAGGTGTCAGAAATCAAGTGGTTATTATGGAATTTACTCTTGTCCCCCAATGTTAGGCCCATTCCTCCCTCTATCAAGGTGTCTCAAACCTAGGTGCTGCTACCGGGAAGTCCGTCCACGAAGCGAACGGAGATATCACTAATTTCTTTGCCTTACATTTTGGTCATTTAAAAAAAAAACTACTGAACGGATTTACACCAAATTTGCAAAAGCACGTTTTCGGGAGCAAGCCCCCGCTCGTGCCACAAATTTGGTGTAAATACGTACAGCGGTTTGGACTGTAGGCGTGCGCAAAGTTTTTCCCATTATGTCTATGGGAAAAAAACAAACCTTTTGGACCCCCCCTATAACTTTGCCCCCCTTGGACCAAACCTCTCCAAACTTTGCAAATTCAGAGTGGGCCATATACTTTTTTTGCAAAGTTTGGTGAGGATTCGTCCAGAGGGAGCGAAGTTATAAGCCACCCCAAAAATGCTCTTCCTATGGAAACATCAACTTATTCATAACTACATGGACGCTACTGCGTCCATGTAGTTATGGTTTATATATATATATAAAACATAGAAAATACTGAACCCTCTACCTGCGCTAGTGGATCTGATGTTTGCTGACCATGCGCATGTTCCGTGGAAAGACTCGGTCAACATCAACACTATCCAAAAACTCAGGGACTATCTTACATTGTTATATCATGCAATAAAAACACTGAGCATCTTCAAAAAGCAGCACATAAATACATTACATTCAATAATAAATAAGAAGTGGAAACTGTATATGTAACACACCAACTTTCCAATTAGATAACATATGCAACATAATGCAATATGCCAAAACAAAATTATTATGCCTCCAACAGAATTACTTCACACAAACTGCACAGCAAAAATCAGCAGCACACCTATGCAGCAGTAACACCAAAACTTAGCAAGAGACTAGTGAGTAGACTACATTTATTTTATACATTTATAAACGTTCTGTATTAGGTACAGTAAAAATGATATGTATATTTCTTTTTACACAGAAATGTCTAGTACTTTGGAATGGTTGGAAGAAAATGTCCTCCTGATGAAATAAGTGAAAACAGTGATAATAATGGTAGACACTACACTTCTCTATATAAACCAATCGTTACCCATTACTTTATGTGTACTTACCACATTTATTTTTAAACACACCATACAGACATTAGAAATAATACAGAAACAGACCTTAGAAAACCATCTGCAGCGAATGAGGCAAAAAATTGATCAATTAATAGAATAGTGCACTCAGAAATATTATTGTCCCAAGTGTCCGGGCATGTGCTTCTAAGCATACGTCAATCGATCGTACAAACATTTCCTATGCAACTTCCCGTAATTTTCCTCTTTTTTACACATGTGAAATCAGGCACCAGGACACCGCCATCTTGTAGTAATTGTATCCGTTGCTGCATCGCCCAAGGTGGACTGCCCTGGCGGCACTAATTCATATGCCCCGCCCCTGAGGCTGACATCACCAAACATGGTGATATTCTCCACCTATCTCCAGGACGTTACTATACAGCGTAGTAAAATGCAACCAATCATCACCTATGTGACACAGTTACTTGATGCAGAACCCGGAATATCAACACACACCCTCTCACAACACAGCGCGTCCCAATTTTGAATATAAAACCATACTTTTAAAGGAAATAACAAAACTGTACAATTTGTTAAGTACTTTTATTTAACAATAAACGCTCCAAGAACATCCGGCCATTGCCATATGCAAGCAAATAGGTAATTTTTTTTCTTCATTCTCCATCCACAAATGTTTATTGTGAGTCATGCAGTGTTCCTTTTGGGTATAAGAAGCGCATTGGACACACTGTGAATCAGAAGGCTTTGGCGTCAACTTGGTGCTAGCCCAGCATAAAAGATGTCAAGTTGCTCCTTGTCGCTGGAACCGCATAAGGGCATATCGGCCTGTGGCGATCGTCCGAAAAAAGCATCACTGTTATCGACCCATTCACATGTATCTGCAGCTGATGGTTAAAATAACGGTCAGTTCATATCTGGAATCCATGACAATTGCAGAAAGCCAAGATGTAGCTGTTTAAAAAAAGATAACAGAAATGTGTCTCATTAGTCGATGTAAGTGTACAGTTTATAATTTTAACTGTAAATTTCGTCTGTTACAACTATTGATAAACATAGACGTGAAACAATGGGAACTCAGACATAACAACATGCAAAGTAACATACTCTTCAATTTGCTTCAGAAGTTACTGCTATGGAGTATGGTAAGCTTGAAATGAGATGCAGTGGCTGACGCTGAAATCAGAGAGCAAGATAAGGCCAAGAAGAACACACAGATGGAATTTTAATTAAATATGAACATTGAATTATGCGTTTGTGGAACCTGGCGGAACACACTAGTGGACTACACGCATCTCGATGCATGACTGTCCATGTCACTAGGACAAAACCAACTACACACACAAGTTGTAATTGCATGTCATTGCAATATGCCACACACAACAGCCGAATACAATGTAACCCACCAATAATGGTCAGCGAATGATAATTTGACTAATTCGTCTATAAAATCGTCAAAAGTAAAACTTACATAATATTCGGCATTTTCATTCTATCGGCATAACAAAGGAACTCTGTTCAGGTCAATGAATTTTCTGAAAATGAAAGTACATGTTCCTTTGTCCAATTTTTGAATGGTGAACATTATCATATTTCAAACTGTTACATCCCTCCCTTCATGCATTCCTTTCAGACTCCTCCCTTTGTTTCAAGGTCAAAAAACAATTGAACTTTATACTATGTATTATGTATGATGTGTGGGTTTGCTCAGCTAGGGAACAAAATTTGAACGGCGCTGACCTTCTCTCAGAATGGCAGCCAATAGCCCTTCAGTCCACAGTGGCAATACAAATATTTTTGAAAAACCTATTAATTGTTTGCTACCATTCACCAATGCAGGCGACATTTCTGTGGATTTATTTTGTTCTTCTGGAGAACTTCGCACTCTCCCAGCGGCTCCCACAGTCAGGCCACACCACCTGTCACCTCATCCCATCTCCTCTCCACACGACAAATCACTTAAACATTTTTCAAAGGAGCAAGTCTCCAGCCCTGACAAAATGTGCTTGTATGAGAATGTCTGAGCAAAACCTGCTGCAACCTCCTCCGGCCATGCAGTGGACCCTGACCCCAATGACCGCAGTTATATATTAGAGGCCTATAATTTGCACACGTGTGTTTGTACTCCCACTTTCGGTCACTAGCGAGATGATCGGCTTGGGCGTCTTGCAACCTTACAAATACAGACACATATTAAATACCTAAGAGTAATGCTTTCACTGTACAATGCAGATGGTACCAAAAATAACTGCAAGCTAACTGCATTTACACATGGTAAACTATCACTTGGTAAGAAAACCTTCTCAACAGTAGGTATAATCTACCACGCAGGAGCCACAACCAATTCCGGTCACTACACTGCATATATAAAAAAGAAGTGTGGATGGGTCAAATATAATGATACCAACATTAATGTAAAACAGAGAATGAGAAGGTCTGTGACCTACCTCAATAAAGCACACCCTACATCTTCCTCTCTCCACCTGCTAACGACAAAAAACAAAACTTTTGTCCCCTATTGCCCTAGGTACTAAACCAGAAAAAATAACCTTGGCATTTGGAAGTATTTTCATTACTACCTGAACCAAATGTTCCAAATCTGCCATCAAAGTAGGGGCTCTGACATACTCCAAATACAAAGCACCACAGTGCAAAACAACTACATGTGGAATGTTTACCCTGCCCATATCTCCACAACCTTGTACAATTCCCTGAACATTAAAACCAGGCACAGTGCTCCACACCACATCCACTCATTTAACATCAAAATTGTTTGCCACATTCCTACATTTAGCATACTACTCCAAACAATGCACAAACATATCTCCAATCACCACCACCCTTATTTTCTCCACCTCTACCATCTTCAGTACACACAGCCTCTTTCAACACAAACCACAACCTCAACATCTGATTGGCTGACCCCTGCAGTCCCTTTTCCATGCTGTATTTGCTGACAAACCCCAGATGTGGCACACCCTGTCCGCGGACAGCCACAGTGTTTGCGGATCGCGTAACACTGGGGCAGCCCTTCTACCCTTTCCACTTCACTCTCTGCACCATTTCCTCATTGGTTACTGTTAAACAGTCACACAATCATCCACCAATCACATCCAAGAACTCTACATCTAACTCTATCATCACAGATCAGCACTTTAGATGTAAAATTGATCACTCTCAGTAAAATTTGGCTGTCACTGCAACAGACCTACTGCAACAACTACTAGAAAACTCCCCAAGATGTCTACTTGTAAATGCATGCACATCCACATGCATGAACACAGACTACAGATATGAATGATTTCTACACAGTACATGTACAGCTCTTCTAGGAATACATATAAACAGAGTAAATGCAGATGGGAGGAATAACAGTATAATTATGAAAAAGTCTGTCCATTGTGTTATAAAATTACACACAGCCAGGATGAGTACATGTATCTTCATTCAAGCACACACACAGACAATTACAAAGGTTCCCAGCTCAAACACCACTGCCTCTATATGAAATCCTACTGCTTTATTTTCCACACCTTCACAGATGCATACATTGCATGCTTTTCTGTACAATCTCTGTCGTTTACCCTCTTAAAATAGCAAAAAATGCATATGATTATTTCTTCTATCTCTTAACATCCAATAACATAACATTAAAAAAAGTGTGCTCTATACGTTTACGATTATAGTTTACTATTATACTGATATGTAAAACATATTCAACTAACAGATTCTCAATAAAATATACAGGATGCACATAGAGAAAGGAAAGTGCATATGCATACTATGCTCAGTTGTAAGAAAACACTACTACAAAAACAACAGAAAAACAAGGTCTACATTAACAAAAGTGCTATAAACACACATATTCACTAACTTTTTTCTTTTACAATTGCAGTGAAGACCACTCTCCTGAAAAGCAGCATCGTTTGAAGTACTAACAACGACGTAGAAGAAACCTACTCATTCCATACAAAAAGTAAGTGCAATACTAACATAACTTTCTAACTGTTACTCAAACACACTAGCATTTTAGTATTGTAGAACAAATAAGTGTATTAACCCTTTCCCATTAGATGTAGTATTAGTGCTTCCCCTTACCAGTTGCATACTTTATATTGTCATCTCAAGCCCAGTATAGTAACACACAAATACAAGAATAACCTTCCCAACTTGATGTAGCTTCCCATTGCACAATCACACACCTCCACAATCATCCTTACCATCATAATCAGACACTCATGCACAAAGCACACATACACTGCACAATAGCCCAACCCACACTTTCTTTTTTTCTCCACCCCAAAGATTGCCTACCAAAAAGCAACTCCGTAGAAAGCAAAAGAATTAGAGCAAATTAAAATACAAGTATTCAAAATAAGAATCCATCTCTAGCAGATTTTCTACAAAAAATTCCAACAAAACAGCTAATATAATCATTAAGCAAAACGAAACAAGCTTCTGGTACAGAAACGTTGCCTCCTCTATCAACATGTAAAACGAAACAGAAAGTGATTAACAAGACTTCAGCTACCACTACTGCTAAAGCTTCACCTATAAATGTTGATATAGTAGCAGGTAACCATACCAAAAAAAATATTTTACAAAAAATGTTCCACCACAGAGTCCTTCAGAACCTTGTACAAAACAGGAGAGAAATCATGGACAACCCTTAAAACCTACCATAGAAAAGTAATCCTAAATGCTCTCATAGACAGTGCAATCCTTCTCAAATGGAAGATATTTATTTTATTTTTAAACAGAATGAAACCACTAACAAAACTAACTACCAAATTACAAAAAAGACTTCTCAGTAAACGGAATATCAACAGAACTAGCTTTGTAAACATCTGTGGAGGTAAATGGGGTCACACCACGAGCACAGAACCATATTTTAATGAGGAAGCATATAAACAAAAGCAAACAAACCCAATTGCCATACAAAGCAGTGGATGAGGACTGGAAAACTTACTAACACCATTATGGAACAAGAAACTCTGCTCACTAAAATATCCCCAGAAAACTCAGTATCACCTCTCCATTCTACTGAACCAAAATGTCCAGGCTACAAATGGCTGTGCACATCAATGTGTAATATTTCCAAAAAATCTTTCACATCTTTATGCCACTTCCTCAATCAGTATGTAAAAAGCAAAGACACATTCAAAATTAAACCACTACAAAATATGGATGCCTGTCCAGTGTGCAAATACACAGGCCTTCAAGGACATTCATTAGCCTGCATTTCAGGACCTATTTGCAAAATCACCTTCCATAATATCAAAATTATATCAACACACCATTCAACTATAAGAAATCTGGTCCATAAACGTTACTATGCTAAAAGTTCTGCTTTAGCACTAGTCAATTTAAATAACAATCTTCTACATGGTACAGTCAAACAACTACTCGAAGAAATAGAGGATATCCATAGAAAATATTTTGGAAGTGAAAGCCACTTACAAAATGCATTAGCTTTACAACAAATTAGCAACTACTGTACAAATAGCAACCTTCTTTTAAACACATACATAAATGAAATACTAAAGTTTCAAAATACCTCTGCTGAAGTACCAAACCTTGTGTGTGTGTTTCTGCAAGACTTTTTATAAAAGTAGCACAAAAGCTGTACACATAACATACAAAATAGAAGACAATGAAGATTCCAAATGGTTCCAATTAGCTCTCTACCTTATAGCAGAAAACAAATACGAAATTACTGACCCCCTAATACTTTGCAATTACTGCACTGCAAAACTTGACAACTACCAAACACCTTCATGTGCTATCACAAATAACTTGGAATTATTCCCACTACCAAAATTCCTACAACAACTAAATTTATATGAAAGCATCAAAATTCAAACAGTGCACCCATTTCAAGCAATAATACGCCTTCAACCAAAAACAGAAAAATTACCTCCCTATGAATTAGTGAAAGGCATTTGTGGCAAAGTAGTTTATTTACCATTAGATCTCAAAGAAAATGTACACACTCATACACCACAATCCAAAATATTTACTTCCAAAAGTATCTTATAATGCAGTCCTATTAGAAACTCCACAGTCTTAACTGTATAGCCTAGCCAACAATTCACACACAAACTCTACAAATGAAACCGTGCACAAACCTTTGGGTTGTGGATATTTGATGGGTGTTTGATTCTATGGGTGTGTTATGCTGAAGTGGTTGTGGCCAGGGCCTAGAGTCTTGGGTGCATGGCCTACGGCCTTCGACCAGGCACCCAAGACTCTAGGCCCCTGGCCACAACCACTGCAGCATAAAACACCTATGCTACCAAACATGTTGACTGTGTTATTTGGGCTGCTTATAGGGTATATAAATTACAATCAATCCTCTACTAAGAACCCAAAGTTATAAGCCGCCCAAAAAGTGCTCTTCCTATGGGATTAGCAATTTTAACCATAACTACACAGCCACTACTGTGGGCTGTGTAATATATATATATATATATATATATATATATATATATATATATATATATATATATATATATATATTGGAGTCAGTAAATGATGGATGTTCCCACTACGTACTATAGCAATACTGAGCAAAAGTAGGAAGGCCATTCTTTCAGTTTATCGCAGTTAGAAAACACGTGAATTACATGCGAAAACTCAGGAAGGTGAGGTTGGATGAGCCAAGAAGCCAAGGCCTAATCAGACTGGGATGAGTTGAAAAATTGCATTTTAATACACTGAAAGCTCATTTTTGCTGTCTTTCTGTCTTTAGAAGCTGGACGAGCATGATGGTCAGACCTACGCACGAGGGCAGAGAGTGCCTTCACTCCCCTGAATTCTTCAGTAGCAAGGAACATTTCCAAGGACGAGTTGAAAGCACTAATTGACAGTAGACCACTGAGGTGATGATGGAGGGTTATGTTAATTGGTGGGAAGCTATGGTTAAGACAAGCTTATCTGCACCTGGCCTTTCAGCCTGCGTGCTGCTAACATAGGTTGGAAAGGTAGTGACGGAGGTTAGAAAGTAACAAATGGTAGAGGACTGCATGATAAAGGTTCCTATAGTTGAGTAGCCAATTAGACGTCGTATATTTAGTGACATTCATAGTGACACATATTTAGGGAATGGCTTAGTTGCCCCACCTGATGATTAGAAGTCTATCACTTTATTGACTGAACAAACAAGTATGGATCCTATACCTAGATTATCCATTTAGACCCTACCACATTCACCCATACTTTTTTTAGTTTTGCCAGGCAGGATGACTTTAGTGATATGCAGGTTAACGTCATGAATGATGAATATTTACTATAAAAGTGTGATTTTCTATGCGAAGTTTTGAGATCGTAAGGAGAGACACCTGCTGATGTTGATATTAAAACAGTTATCCTTTTGCCAACTACATGAGTTGTTTTGATTATTGATGTTTGAATAAAATTCTGCATCCCCATCTATCTCAAGGGTATTGCTATCTCACCTTAAAGGGCTGGGAGGTTCAGTGCAGGTGGTTGCAGAGGATGGTTAGATAATCCGTCAACCTAAGTACTCTTTTGAGGTCCCGAAAATATCACACAACCTCTGCCATTTGGCTGAAATGATCAAAGGCTCCCTGTAGATAGCGATTTTTAGAATAACGCAAAGTCTTGCATGCCAGGTTAGATGGGTCCCCTTGATTTCATGCATAAACCCCTCCCAGCATCTACAGGAAGCTGAACGGACGGAAAGTTGAAGAGGCACTGAGGAGGCCTGCAATCGCGAGATTCGGAAGTTGAAAGATTCGAATGGTGAGTACAAAACTGAGCAAGGTGACAAAAGAGTGAATGAGCAGTGGGTGAAGAAAATGATTAAAAGGAAAATGATTAACGGATGGAGGTACTGTTAAATATTGTGTAAAAATTTACTTGAGGAGAGGCCAAACAATGTAAGGGAAAATCGTAAAGAGGAGCCGCGATAGAGAGTATGCCTAGTGCCTGCGTTTTAAAGAACATAACAGAAGGAACAGCACCTAAAATCCCATGGCGGAAGCCGTAGGACACAGGTTATTTTAAAGACAAACTTAATGAGGGCTGTCCACACTCCGTATTAGGTATTTTTAGGGGCAGGATTAGTTTTATGAGAGAAGACGAGAAGTATATGTGGGCGGCCGAGTGTGTTGGTCTGTCTGTTTGTTTTATGTGATTGTATAAAAAAATGATGAAATGATAAAAACGAAGTTGATGAAAAATATGCAAGAGTTGTTAAGGACTAACCACATATTCAGAGAACTTGAGTTGATGATATTTTTAGCAGATTAAATTAAAACAAGAAATTATAAAAGGTTTTTGAGCTTGCAACGATTGCTGCTTGCTCACATTGTTTGACTGCATAAAAAAGTATTAGCATAATTTGCAAAGAGTAAACAGTGAGTATTTATGGTCAAAGAGTGACATGTCAAAATGGAAGATATTACTCTGCTTATACACCTTTGCAAGCAATTGCCAAAACAAGCACCCAAGCTTAGACAGTATAGTGTGGAATGGGTTAAAGGACCGCAGACAAGATATTCATGGGGGATCGCTATTAAAGGCAGTCCTTCAGCGCATGTCAACATATTTGCATGCTGCATATATGGGGAAAATGTTAGACAAACGACTAGTGAGTTTAGAGCTCTGGAAGATGTACCAGGAGTGGAGAGAAGATCCGCCTTCTGTAGATTGGAAACTTAATGTATGCACAGAGGGGGGTGAAGAGCTTCCTGCTTCACCAGCCACACCTGAAGCAGACAGGGTTAGTAACAACAATGAAGGGCTGTACCCATTAGGGGAGCTTAAGGCAGCAACAGGGTATAGTAACCCGGCATATGAGTCACCTGCGCAAAGCAGCGACAAAGACCCAGAGAAAAATACTAAGAGAGATGTAATCTCTAAGGTCCCGAGGGACAAGGAGAGACACGATGAGGAAAGAAGTGATCGACCAAGTACATCTTTAGATAAATGATGAGAAATAAAGAGATGGAAATGAGAAAAAGATAAGGCTGATTAGTTCACGCTTATACAGCACGAATGGATGGGTGGTCAGATTTTGCTCAAACTCGATGGTACAACAATGAGGACGTAAAGCAAAGGGAAGATCCAGATGATCAGGATAAAAAGAATAAGGAAAGAGAGGAAAGATTAAAAGATGATAGAACAAAAAAAAGGATAGACAGAGACGAGAAGAGTTGTACCAAGAGGAGTAACTAAGAAAACAAGAATGAGCAGAGAAACAGACAAAATATGATAACAGACAGAGGGCGATCAAAGAGCAAGAAAGAAAAGAAAGGAAAAGAAGGGAAGAAGAGGAACATAAATTAAGGGATAAAAGAATGCAAAGATGAAGAGATGAAGAAATACGAAGGGCAAATGAGAGAAGGGACATGAAAAGGAAAGAAGAGTATAAGGTAAGGGAAGGAGTGAGGAAGCGAAAGGAATTTGACGATGAAATGGAATGAAAGAGAAGACAGAGAGAACGCGATCTTGATTGCATGGAAAAGGAGGTAATGGATCCTAATCCGGTAGTGTCATGGGAGGATTTAGAAGAGTTATTTCCAGAACATGAGCCAATAGCAGGTCCGTCCATAGCAAATAAGGAAGATGAGTTTGACTCTAGAAGTATTGGAGAGGCAATCGATAAAGTTTATCATGACATGAAGTCCCAGAAAACATTGCAGGGGAAAGGTAAAAATGATGGACTTGAGAGTATGCAGTTGAACGATAAGGAAGGAGCATCATGTAGTTTTGAACCAAAGAAGCTGTCTTTAGATAGACTGACTCTGAACAAAGATGACGAAGAGAGAGGTCACATAAATTGGGCCAAGAGATGTCAGATGAAGATAGAGAATCAGCTTATGCAGAAGATGGCAATATATATGGACCTGAATGACGCGGCTAAATCGACCTAAAGAGAGATCCCATGGTGAAAGGGGGGACATGCCACCATATGTGAGCAGGTTAAGATGACTACCAGATAGAAGATGGTGTGAAAATATTGTTCAGGCTATGGATAGGCAAACGATGAGTGACAAATGCAAGTTTGGTGTTTCACAGTTTCCTTTGTTGGAGAAGGGAGGAACGAGACCGCAGTATATACCGTGGCCGCAAATGGATAAGGATAATTTAAGGTGCAAACTCCTGAGTGTAACTTCTGGTGCTGGGAAGTGGATACATGAGCTATAGAGAATGACAGGAGGAAATACATTACCTCTATGGGACATTAAGGGTTTCCTGATTGCTATTCTTGGGGAAAGAGCTGATGATGTCTGGTCCAGCGCAGGATATTATAGTGTTACCACGGTTAACACTTCTCATGATGGAGCACCGTTCAATAATTGCAGAGCAGCAGTTTAGAAAGCGCTTAGAGTGCTATATCCGGACACATCAGATATGGGAGCTATAATGACGAAGAAGATGCAGGAAGGGGATGATTTCCAAGAGCAATGCGCTTTGCAGACACTTGAGGCTTGGGGGAAATCTATACCTGTATTCTATGATATATTATGCCGAGGGCTGCCAGACCTGGTAAAAAAGCAGCTCAAGAATCTAGTGGGTATAGAAGCCAAGCCATGGTCAGAGAGTCAGCTGACCATCGCGCATTATTGCAGGCTTCGGCAAGAAAACAATCGAAAGAAAGATGATACTAGGAAAGGTGAAGAGGCACAACTAGTGCAGAAAAAAACATTCCAATAATGCCATTGAAGGGGCAATGCTGAAGAGTGCATATTGATCTATTTCACAGCAATCAGCAAACATGACACAAGTGAATAATCAAAGACAGTTTGACCAAGGTAATAATGGGTTTATACCACAGGGAAGAGGAGGTTTTTGAGGAAGAGGCTTCCAGAATAATCAGGAAAACTTCCAGAATAATCAGAGTGGGTTCCAGAACATGCAAAATGATAACCAAGGCATGCAGGGAGGACATATTAGGAGACCTCCTGTATGTTGGACATGTGGAATGACAGGGCATATTGCACATATGTGTGGAAGTCAAGGATTTGTGCAGAATAATCAACTTTTTCAAGAGGGGGGATGGAGATGGGTTTGCTCAAAATCAGACACAAGTGCCGAGAGTACAGAAACATTTTCAAACACAGCAGTTTGCAATGAAACCGTTGCAAGGGCAGTCGCAGCAGTCACCTTTGCAAATACAGCAAAGTACGAGCACAGGGGAGTTAATGACTCCTAGAATACTGAGGGAATCCTTTCACAGGTACAGGAATGAGACTGTACCCACAACAGGACAGCTCACTGGGAGACCTGATGTGTTATATACTATCAATAACGCCTAATCCTCAAGAGGAACCAAAGGTTGATGTTAATATAGGAGGCAAACATCTTTCATTTTTTGTAGACACGTGTGCAACGCCCTCATGTAGACGAGAGGGGACATTTTCGATGTCTGGAAATGGCAGGAATACTCAAGGTTTCACAGGAGCTGCAAGTAGAGTTCCTTTTACTGATGCACTACCAGTCTCTATAGGAGAGTGTGATATGTCTGTACCATTATTATATTCAAGACAGCAAGTTGAATATGACAATCTTGTTTACTTATGAAGGCATAGTGTCTTCAACACCGGGAATGTATCATTTAAATGTAAACAAATTTGTTATGGCATTTGCAGGAAAGGTAGCCATACGAGGAGTGCCATTAGAACCAGAAGTGTTTTACTATGGGGTACGCATGCTGTTGACATGGCTACCAGGCTTAGTGGGTAGAACTATGAGAACAGCTGATGAATTTCGATTCAGATCAAAGATACCTATGGATGAAAAGGAAAGGTGAATCTTTCCTTTACAATTACAAGCAGCCATAGTGTGAGGAGATATGTCTTTGCTTGATGGGAATGACCATAAAGGCAGACGATGGAGCACAGTGATTGCTATTGGAGAGGGTTACAGATTGAATGACGTCACTGATGAGGCGATGTTTGGAGATGATCTATCTGATTATCTAGTGATGTTTGGGATAAGAATTACTTATTGGAGCCATTAAACAAGAGGTTCCTCAGTAAATGATGTTAGCACTAAAACACCCAGAGTAGTACGAGGAAGATATGGTGAAGATACCTGTTTCCTTAAGGACAAAAGGCCCCTATCATATAGGGCTGTTGAAGGGGGTTGGGGAAGTAAAGATTAAATTGAAACCAGGAGCAAATTTATCTCAAGCACGACAGTATCCCATGTCTCGAGAGGCAGATGAAGATATTTTTAAGATGATATATGACATGATGGAACAGGGTATTTTAGTAACGTCAGAATCACTGTGCAATACCATTATCTATTCGATTAAGAACAGAAAAGGGGGTTTGTGGCATTTAATTCAACATTTAAGACAGATTAACCAGATTGTAGAGGCTGAGTTTCCCTAGTTCCTAATCCTGCGACAATTTGATGTACTATACATGCTGAAGCACTATATTTCACTGTGATTGATTTGAAAAATGCATTTTTCTCAATCCCATTGCACAAAGACTCACAAGATCTGACTTCATCAACTTTTAGACAAACCCATCTGAAAAGTACTTGCTTGCCCCAGGGGTATTTTGAGTCTCCATCTATTTTCAACAGAATCCTACAGATGGACTTGAGCTATATTGATTTAGAATGTATTGTATTACAGAACGTGGATGACATATTAGTCGGTAATACCACAGAGGAGAAGTGCAGATGTGATTCAGTTGATGATTATTATTGCAGACAAAGGATATAAAGAGGGCAAGGAGAAGTTACAGTACTGTCAGGAGGAAGTGCTGTACATAGGACACTTAATCTCACATGAAGGAAAGAAGGTTACTCCGGAGAGGGCTGAGACTATATTAAAAACAGTAAACAGTAAAGCCAGTAAAGCCAGTCATGTGAGAGCATTGGTCTTTGAATACAGTTCATACATAAGGCCCTTGTTGCAACTCTGAAAAAAGCACATGTAAAGCAGGAAAACATTGTTTGGAATGAGGCAATGGAAGAAGGGTTTGATGAATTGAAAAAAAGCAATTTGCACATGTAAAGCAGGAAAACATTGTTTGGAATGAGGCAATGGAAGAAGGGTTTGATGAATTGAAAAAAAGCAATTTGTACAGCTCCAATTCTAGCGATTCCTAATTATGCAGAGGAATTCTTCTTGTTTTCGCACAAAAATGGCACTGTTATGACAGCTGTACTCATGCATAGAACTACATTGGGTTATAAGCCCCTTGTGTATTACAATGGGGTTCTAGACCCAGTAATGAGGGGTCACTTTCTATGAGAACAATCTTTGGCAGCCGCAGTCTTCGCCATTGAGAATTCTGCCAGCATAGTAATGGAATGTTCTATTATTTGTTGAGAATGCACTGTTTGCCATTCTGGAAAAACCTAAAAGTGCGTTGACATTTCAAAGAGTTTCTGCCTATGAGCTGGTCATATCAAATCCAGCGATCAAAATAGTCAGATGCAGAATAGTGAATCGTGCCATGTTGTAGTTGAGCCACTGGCAGAGAGTGAGCATGTGCACGATTGTTCAAACTATGAAGAGTTCTATGACAAACTCCCAAGGGTAAAGGAAAATGCATTGGCAGCTGGGGAGATATACAGGTGCCGCTGTCATAAAGCACACGCCCATTGGAGAGTTTGAAGTAGTGTCAATTGCCCAATTACTGTCTCATCTTTCTGCTAAAGCTGCAGAGTTGGTAGAGCTGATTGTCGCACTTGAGAATCATGCAGACCAGGAAGTAACAGTGTACAGCGATTTCGCCTATGTGACATCAACAGTGCACGCAGGATTGGCATGATGAAAAAGGAGGGGTTACCTCCGAGCGGACGGCACGCCAGTGGAGCATGCAGCCTTATTGGACAGACTCATTAGAACACTTCAACTCCCAGTAACCTTGGCAGTCGTAAAATGTGCAGCTAACACTAAAATGGCAGATTTTATTTCATGTGGAAATCAAAAAGCAGATGAGGAAGTAAAATGCATTGCATGTACAGAAGTAATTATGTCTTTTGATACATCTCATGTCAATGAAAGCATGGTGGTGATGATGAGTGTGCCAAATTGTTAGAATAATCTGTCTATAACTCAATTAGGGGAACTCAAAGGGGAAGTCCCCCAAGACAAAAAAGACTTGTGGACGCGGAGAGGGTGTTCTTTAAACCCCTCTGAGGCACTGTGGTGACAAGACAGCACTGGTAAACCGGTGATGCCTGTAGCCTTATTAAGGGTGGCATTGGAACAGCTACAATAGCGGAGGATTGGTCTGTTACAAATATAGTAGAACATGTTGCATTTTATGTAATACATTTTATCGTATGTCAAAAATTAACTTCTGGACACACATTGCGCACAATTACAGGAGTCATTCTGACACCTAATTTCAGCATTTACACATTGACTATTTTGACATGTTGCAAGTCAGTAATGGATACAGATATATGATAGTGATAGTATGTCCCTTTTCAAGGTGGATCGAAGCTGGACTGTGTACACAACCAGACACCACTTGTGCAGTCACATTTCTAGTGCAAGAAGTTTTTCCTAGATGGGGAATATGTGAAGTATTGAGATCAGATAATTGCCCTCATTTTGTTAATGAAGTCTTTGAACAAATAAGCTTGTTGCTTAGTATAAAGCACAAGTTTTTATCGGCATATCACCCGCAAGTGAATGGTTACTGTGAGAGACTCAATGGCCTTGTTAAGGAGAAACATTGAAAAATGATGGTTGCATTGACTAACATTGGCATTATATGCATTAAGAAACCAGCCAGTGTAAGACCACCATCTTACTCCTCACGAGATAGTGGCAGGGAGGCGAATGAGGACACCCCTCACACCTCCATTTAGAACTAGAAGTGATGCCCAGCCAACAGCAGAACTGTTAGGAATGTAGTTCTTTGATTATTTTGCATGTATGACTTCAAGTATCTCTGTCATTTCAGCTCAGCACAAGCAAAAGGTGTGTAGTGCAACACAAAACATAGAAAGATATGCTACAGCAACAGGATCAGATCAATTGTGTCTTCCTAAAATGTTTCCTGGAGATGCGGTTCTAATTCACAATTTCACTCGGAAGTGGCACGAACCACGTTTCAACAGCCCTTTCATTATGGAAGATGTCACGCCATCTGCAGTCAAAGTGCAGGGCAGATGAGCTAGGAAATTTCTTGGAGGTGTAAACATCTACACTGGCGAGCCCGCATCACCCTCACCCCCACCCGAAGAGAGCATTGGGGAAGAACCACAACATGTGCAGACTAGGTCTATGATGAGGAAGAAGGAAACAGAAGCTGCTGCCAAGTAAAACTAAAGAGTTTTATTGGACTATGGCTTATTTCGGGACACTCTTTTCAGTCACTAAGAGAGTAAATGGAAAATTATTTATTCTTGAGCAACAGAAGCTTGTTGACATTGGACTGAGGCATACTTAAGCCTTGATTGAGAAAAAGGATATACCAAAATTTGAGTTTATTTTTCACTATCGGGAAGAGAAAACGGGTCCCTTATTCATGTCTTGCTTAAAGTCCTTTCTAGGGTGCCTATAGAGGTGCCTAACGACAATGCTTTGAGGGTCACTTTTGTAATCTTTGTGTTCATTTTATGCGCTTACACTGCACTGGTGGGGAGAACTACCAATGTTCACTTGTTCTTGGAAGATCCAAAAAATGGCCCCATTGTGAGAAGGTTGCTCATAGCTATAATCAAGCAGTCCTTCAAATTCCTGAGTTCAGAGTGAAGAATGCAAATGCCCCTGTCACCAGATAATGCGCATAGACTGGCCAGTGCAATGTGTTTTTATCTAATGGAGGAAGGCATGTATCTTGTTGGAAGACAAACCAATGTCCGAACCTTCCCGAGAGATCCGAGAAACGATGCAGCTATCAATGAAATATTGAAATACATTATCAACTAAGTGAATAGATATTCCAAGAGAACCTTGAGGATGGACTGAAAAATCCAAGGGAAAGAATCCAGAAAGATTTTCCAAATGAGGAACTTTTGTTTCATGCTGAAAGTAAATCTTCATGGTATCCAGTTTGAGGCCAAGTTGTGGCATTTTTGTGGATTTTTAGTACATTACTGAATAATCAGTCTGCTGAAACTAATCAAGGAACTTTTTGAGTCGATTCCACAGTTTTTAGAAAAGTGCATAATGTGCCCCATTAAAAATCATTTTTCTTTCCTTAAACGTAAAATGGCCAGCATCAGAATAACTTCATCATTACAGACGTCCAACATTTATTAAAGGTTGTTGCTTTAAGTCAGTAGTTTTCTAACATTTTTGGCCTGGTCTCCCCCAAGCAAAATGTTGGCAGGCCGGGCCACCCCAAAAATGCTAAATGAACAGTATGTATTGGGCGCCGTCATCGCACTCTAGTCCATTATAGTCCCTGGGCTCCACCACCTGCTCCGATCACAGTCTCTGGACTCCCTCATCCCACTTCTACCCAGTCCTTGGGCTCTCCCCACCCCATCACACACCCTGAGCTCTCCCCACCCTGCTCCCACCACTATCCCATGGTTCCCACCTATCCAGCTCCCACCACAGACCCTTGGCTCCCCACATCTCGTTCCCAACACAGTCCGACAGCCAGTGGCAGCAGGTGATTTTTTTAAGTGGAGGGGCATAACTATTTCCCCAAAAATGCCATAGTGACCGAGCGCAGTGAGGGAGCCCAAACCAATCAATGAGGGTTTGGGGGTTTTCTCCCTGTGAATTTCTTTTTGAAATTAATGGGTTAAAATTTTGCACTGTAGAGCCTACTTAAAAAAAATGGGTTAATATCCAAACAGTTTGCATGGTAGATGTCCAGTAAAAAGATACCAGCCCTGTCCCCTGGGCCCCATTGCGCCTAACGCAATCAACATGATTTTGTGGGTATGCAAGGCACTCGGGTGCCAAGGGGGAAAGCATGGCATTTTTTGCTATTATTATAATAGATATCCAGTAAAAAATAATAGCATCCCTGTCCCGTAGGCTCCAGAGCCTCCTTCTGAGGTGCGAGTTATGGTTGCTTAGCTTACCATAACTGCTGAATTTCAGGGAGTTTTCAGTTTTACTTGGAACCATAATGTCCCTGTAACAAAGTTTTTTTACTGAATTTCATAGGTTTTTAGTAGCACAACTTAACCATAACGTCCCTTTAACAAAGGTTTTTTACTGAATTTCAGAGGTTTTTATTAGCGCCCTGGACCATAACCTTCATTTATCAAATTTTATTTTATTGAATATACATATTCATATTGTGAATTTGATAGATATTTACTAGGATTCCCTGACCTTAGATACATGTATCATAGAACATACTGAACCCCCAGCTAGTGATTTTGATGTCCGCGGACTGTACGTATGTCCGCGGGCAGACACAGACAGCACTACCCAAAAACTCAGGGAGTGTCTTAAATTGTTCTATCGAGTCATATAAACACTGCACAAGTTCAAATCGCAGCATATAAAAACATTACATTTAATAATAAATAAGAACCATCCATTTAAATACCATATGTACTAAAATAGAGTATACCAAAACAAAAGAGATATGCCTCCAAGATAATTACCTCACAGAAACTGCACAGCTAGGAGCAACAGCAGACGTACACAACAGTAAGAACACAGCTTACCAGAAGCTAGTAAGTAAACTTCATTTTTCTTATATATTTCTAAACGTTCTGTATTAGGTATGCTTAAAGTAATATATTTCTTTTTTACACAAAAATGGCCAGTGCTTTGGAATGGCTTGAGGAAAATGTTCCACGTGAGGAAATGACTGAAGATAATGATACTAATGGTAGACACTTCTCTATATAACCACATTAATAATCATAACTTTATGTGTACTTAACATTTTTTTTTTTTCACAGACCATACAAACATTGAGAATAATACACCTAAAGACATATTAGAACATACTCTGCACCACATGGAAGAAAACATGGACATGCTAAAGGAAATTTAAATGTTTTGAAACATTTCGTGGAGGAACACATAAAAGAAAAAATGAAATATCGTTGTCCCACATGTACCTGTTCCCCTTGTCCATGTCCCGGTCAACTATCCCCAAACCTTCCCCACCAAGAAAAACGCTATGATGAGACTTTCATTCCTATATCTCCTCCCATCCATCCTCTCCAAACCCCCAATTCCCCTGTGTTTGTGTTAGTTTCTGCTTCCCCCTCTCTTGCATACATTTTATATCTGTATATAATAAAAAAATATTAGATGTGTTTTAATTCAGTCCTTTGTGTCTTATTTTTTTTTAAAAGGCAGTTGAGATGTCCGCGGACAGCGCGGGTGTCCGGAATGTCCAGAATCAGCCAAAATGGGTTTCCTAAGAACACTAAACCTGTCTGTAATGTCAGCAGTCAAGTTGAAACTGTTCTAAGAACATGCGCGGTGTCCAGGTTGTCCGTAATTAACCAAAATGGAGGTGTCCTAAGGACACTATAACCGTCTGTACTGTCCGCAAGCAAGATGGAACTGTTCTCAGAACACACTTGGTGTCCTGAATGTCCGCAATGAACCAAAATGCAGGTGTCCTAAGGAAACTATACCCGTCCGTACTGTCCACAAGCAAGGTGAAACTGTTCTAAGAACATGCGCGTTGTCTGGGTTGTCCGTACTTAACCAAAATGGAGGTGTCCTAAGGACACTATGTCTGTCCGCACTGCCTGTAGAACATCTACGCACATGCGCACCACACCCATAAGTCCTACGAACATTGCGCCCGTCTGTAACTGTCCGTTTCACTTGTGTCGCACTTTTAATTTGTTTCAGGACCCGAACACTGTCCGTAGAACACCTGCGTGCATGCGCCCAGCCGTTCCCCTGTCCGTACTAACCGCAAGCAAGATGGAACTGTTTTCAGAACACACTCGGTGTCCTGATTGTCCACAATTAACCATAATGGGGGTGTCCTACAGACACTAAACCTATCTGTAATGTCCGTAGGCAAGTTGAAACTGTTCTAAGAACATGCGCGGTGTCCAGGATGTCCGTATTTAACCAAATTGGGGGCATTCTAAGGACACTATGCCTGTCCGCACTGCCTGTAGACATCTATGCACATTCGCAACACACCCATAAATCCTATGAAAGTTGCGCCTGTCCGTCTCACTTGTGTCGCACTTTTAATTAGTTTCAGGACCCGAACATTGTCCGTAGAACACCCGCGTGCATGCGCCCAGCCGTTCCGGTACATTTGGTGTCCTGCGGACACCCGGTCACTTTGCGGATGTGTTCGCAACGTCATCATGTGACCACACCCACGCTGAGCATGTGTCCTGAATTGCGGACACTGTCCGGGTCCCCAAACATTTAAAAGTACTTTTTCAGGCAATCCAAAGCATTTTATAGTAAAAACTCAGCATAGCACATGTCCCAGACAATGACCCTGACTTTCTACATACTTTTTGGAACTTTTTGAGCCTATTCGGAGTGTTTGAAATGTCCGCGGACAGCGTGGGTGTCCGCAAAGCATGCGCCCACACCCCTATAAAAGACCACACCCCAGAGCTCACCCTCATTGTGCTTTTAGCTATCTGACAAAGCATTGTCTACTTTGGCTGGTATTTTGCTGCTCTTGCTGCTGCTTTCCATCAGACCTGATGGCATCAATGCTTGCTGCTCCAGCTGGTGCTACATCTGTCTCAGCACCACATCCTCCACCACCACCACCTCCCCAAGGGCCTGAAGAGGGGAACAGGAGTGAGGATGCAGAGGAGGATGAAGAGGATGAAGAGGATGAGGCAGTGGAAGTCCCTACTACCAGCACTCACCGTGAGTCTTGGGTGTGGCAGTTAGTTACCATTCAAGGGACGTACAAAAAACACATGCAAACAAGGTCACATGCAACCAGTGCAAAATGGTGCTGACTCGTGGGAGGCCTGGTTCATACAGCTTTGGTACAACATCTATGAAGCGACACCTAAGGTCATTCCACAGTGGGGCCATTTGCAAGGTTGTACCTTGTGATCAATGTAGTAGGTGGAGTTCCTCTACCACATCCTCTGTTTCCACTCATGTCGCCACAAGAGACACTCCTGTGGGACAGCGCATCCCTCCAGCTGCCTCACAGGCCATCCATGATGCTGATGACCCTTACCTTTCGAGGGTCACAGTTTTGTGTGTGTACTGTAACGCAGTACTCTGCAGGGTTGAGAGACTTCGAAGTGCTTTTGAGACTGCGGTCATGGAGCATGTGAAGACCTGCCCACTACCTAAGTAAGGCCCACCCTACATCTTCTTCTCTCCACCTGCCCTTTCTTGTCCCCGTGGTTGGTGTCCCCCTTTCCCCTCCTTTCCCCTCCTCTCCTAGTGTGTCGTGTGTAAAAAACCAAAAACAAATTATAAAACACCAAAAATCCCCCCAAAAAAGGCACTTTTCAGAGCCGCCTTTCACAGTCTAAAAATAGAAGTGACAATTAAATGAAGCAGGGACCTGTGCATTTTTTAGAAGTCCGTGGACAGTTCGCGGACATCTAAAATTTTGGGGTGCTGCCCTATCAAAACCATTGCACTTTTCTCTGGGAGGATGTGGTTGCTATGAAAAGAGCCTTTTGGTGGGGTTTTTTTGTGTTTGTAAAACTTGAAATAGTCAACACCTACTGCAAAATGGATGGCTGTAATTCCACAAAAGATTGCAATGCATTTTGTAAATTTCTCAGAAAAATCTGATTACCAGCACAAGTAAGATGGACTCCATCTCTGCGAAAAATGAATGTGCTACGAAACATAATAATTTCATCGTGGAAAGAAGACATGCCAACATCTCTTAGAAAGGCACAAACAGCCTTATTAACATTCCGCCTCGCTTTCTCCATTTGTGGACCAAATGAAGAAGAACGCAGCCAAATTTGTCTCTGCGCAAAACGAGAAAAAATGACTTGGGAATTTGGAAACATTTCCATGACCTTCCCAAGTCCTTACATCGCAAATTGCAAGGAAATTCCTGACACATGTCCCGAACTGTTCCCTACACAATGAATTACAATTATGTCTGCATGACACTGTGTCTCCAAAGTAGCACAGAGAGGTACCAAGTCCAACCACTTCATTCCACGCACTCCATGGAGTACACTTCCACATGAGGGAATCCAAGATCTGCAGCTGCTCCACAGCTTTCTGCATGCACCTCCAAACAATGTATCCATGAATCTCCCAAAATCCAGATAATCTGTTTTCTGAAACACACAGCCATAGCTAACTGTTCTTCAAACAGGAAAAAGATTTTCTGACAAACTCTCTCCTTACACAACACACCCAGTAAACTTTACTGACCAATCCCTTACTCTGCTCATTCTCATTTGCATGCCTCTCTACCCAAACAACCCTGTATGTAATACGCGATGTCCGTAGACTACCGCCATGTCCGTGGACATATCGTACCTTGGACAGCCCTTCTCCCATTTCCACTTCACTCTCTGTGCCATTCCCTCATTGGAAACAGCTGAGCAGTAAAACAACCATCCACCAATCACATCCAACACCTCTACATCTAACTCCATCATCAGAGTTCAGCACTTCAAATGTACTGTTGATCACTCTGAGTACAAGTCTCATATCATTGGAAAGCACCTACTACAAAAAATACTCTACAAGTCTCCAAGATTTCTACTTACAGCTGCATGTATATCCACATGCATGAATACAAACTAGAGGTAAGCATATTTTCTGCACAATACACGTACAACTCTTATAAATACATATAAACAGAGTAACTGGAACTTAAACTGTATAACCTTTTAAAAGAATTTACCGTCATTTTTCCCATCTGCTATAATCAACTGTCACTTCCAAACATGTCTGCTATCTTTTTTTATTTTTTTTTTACACACACACCTTTCTAAAAAATTATAATATTAGAAGATGGGAGAAATAATAATCTAATTATGGAAAACCACTTAGTAGTGTATTATAAAATTACACTACTAATTTCCACTAATTGTGGAAAAACACTTAGTAGTGTATTATAAAATTACACAAAGTCAGTAAAAGTTCATACATCTTCATACACTCACACACATAGACACTATCATTGAAAAGCTCCCTGCTGCAATAACACCACTACCTGTAAATTACATCCTTGTGCTTTATTACCCACACCTTCACAAATGCATACATTCCATGCTTTTCTATACGTTTTCTGGCATTTACCTTATATAAATTTCAAAATCAATCATTATTTCTTCTTTCTCCTAACATCCTATAACACAGCTTTACAAAACGAAGTGAGTTTCATACCATTAATATTCTACTCATTTGCAAAGCATATTGAACTAAAATATTGTAAATAAAATATAAATGCTGCACATAGTCAAATGAAACTGCATGCATACACTATGTTCAGATATCAAACAAGAATACTACTACAAAAACATAAAAATCAACGTCTCAATTAACATCAGTGCTATAAACAAACAAAATTACTAACTTCTTTCTTTTACAATTGCAGTGAAGACCACTCGCCTGGAAAACAGCAGCATCTGAACTACAAACAACAACTCCCAAGAAACCTGCTCATTCTACAAAAAAAAAGTAAGTACAATACAACCTTAATTTCTCTGCCTAGTCTTTAAATATCTTCACGGTCTTGCTTCCCCTTATCTCTCCTCCCTCCTCTCTTTCCACACTCCCTCTCACTCCCTTTGCTCTGCTGACCACTTCCTTCTCACTGTTCCTCCTTCCCCTTGTGCCACATCTAGTTCCCGCTCCTTCCATCTCCTAGCCCTCCTGAACTGGCACTCCTTACCACTTTCACTCAGCTCTATTTGTACCTTTTCCTCCTTCCACATTTCCCTCATATTTTTCCTTACCATTCCCCACCATGAAACCCCTCCCCCTTTCCTGCCCCCCTTCCCCTTGCCTTATCTTCTTGATCATCTCTCTCCCCTCCCCCATTCTCACCCTTCACCCTATCTCTTTCCCTCCTCCTCTTCCCGACCCCTCCCTCTCGCTCTCAGTTCTACTGCACTACTCTCCTTCTCCCCTTCAGTTTTATTGCTATACTTACTGTTTTGTTGCACAGTTGATTCATGTAATTTTTGCACCAAAAAAATGAAGATTTGTGCACCATTCTGCTCACAAATCACCATTTATTAAACAGGGATTAGCAGGCAGAATGACACACAAATCCCCGTTTTTCGGAACACAAATCACATAACTCAACCCCTAGAATGTTAGTATTACAAAACAAAGAACTGTTTTAATTGTATACCATTAGATTTACTATTTGTGCTTTTCCTCACCACTGGCTCACTTTCTACTGTCATCTGTACCACAGTATAGTATCACACAAATAGAAGAATAGCCTTCCCAACTAATTGTGGCTGCCCAATGCACAATTACACACCACCACATACATCTTTACCATCATACTCTGACACTCATACATACAGCACACATACATTGCACAACAGCCCAACCCATACCTTATTTTTTTGTTTCAACAGACTCCACAGAATTCCTACCAGAAATGAAGTCCGTAGAAAGCAACGCAGAAATAGAGCAAATGAAAATAAGCATCCATCTCAAGCAGAGTTTGTACAAAAAGTTCAAATAAAACAGCTCATACAGTCATTTAGCAAAACAAAACAATCTTCCAGTACAGAAACTTTGCCTCCTATATCAAAATGTAAAAGAAAACAAAAAATTATTAACAAGAATGCAGCTACCACTACTGCTAAAACTGCTCCTCTAAATCTTGATATAGTGGCAAGTAACCATACCAAAAAAAGTATTTTAACAAAAATGTTCCGCCACACAGTCCTTCAGAATCTTATAAAAACAGGAGACAAATCATGCACAACCCTAAAAACCTACCGTAGAAAATTAATCTTAGAAGCACTGATAGACAGTAGAATCCTTTCTTTTAGTGTTAAATTGAATGAAACCACTAACTACTAAATTACAAGAAAGACTTCTCAATAAACGGAATGTCAACAAAAATAACGTCTTAAATATCTGTGGAGGTGAATGGAGTCACACCACGAGCACAGAACCATATTTTAATGAAGAAGCATACAAAGAAAATCAAACAAAATCAAACAAACACAATTGCCATATATAGCAGTGGACGAGGTTATGAATAACGTAATAATACCATAATGCAACAAGAAATACTGCTTACAAAAATATCCCCAGAAAACTCAGTATCAACTCTCCATTCGACTGAACCAGAACCTCCAGTATACAAATGGCCATGCACATCAATGTGTAACATTGCCAAAATATCTTTCAAATCTTTATTACAGTTCCTCAATCAATATGTGAAAGGCAAACACAAAATCAAAATGAAACTGCTGCAAAATATGGACACCTGTCCAGTACGCAAATACACAGGACTACAAGGACATTCATTGGCCTGCATTTCAGGACCTTCTTGCAAAAGCACCTTCCATCATATCAAAATGATATCAACACATCATTCAACTATAGGAAATCTAGTCTATAAACTGTACTATGCTAAAAGTCCTGCTTTAGAACTAGCCAATTTAAATAACAATCTTCTACATGGTACAGCCAAAGACCTACTGGAAAAAATAGAGCATATCCAGAAAAAATATTTTGAAAGTGAAAGCCACTTACAAAATACAGTAGCTGTACAACAGACTAGCAACAATTGTATAGATGGCAATCTTCTACTACACACATACAAAAAAGAAATACTAAAATTTAAAAGTACATCTGCTGAAATACCAAACCATGTGTGTGTGTGTGTTGCCACAGAACTTTTTTATAAAAGTAACACCAAAACTAGAGACGTAACAAGCAAAATAGAAAACAATGAAGATTCCAAATGGTTTGAATTAGCTCTCTACCTTATAGCAGAAAACAAATATGAAATAACTGACCCCTTAATACTTTGCAGTTACTGCACTACAGCACTTGTCAACAATCAAACTCCTTCAGGTGCTATCACAAATCATTTGGAATTATTCCCACTACCAAAAACCCTGCAACAAGTCAATGTATATGAGAGATTCATAATTCAAACAGTGCACCAATTTCAAGCAATAATACGCCTTCAACCAAAAAAAGCAAAATTACCTCCCTCTGAATTGGTGAAAGACATTTGTGGCAAAGTAGATTATTTACCATTAGATCTAAAAGAAAATGTGCACACTCTGAGAGTGCAACGTCCAATAGAGCAATCTTTAATTGTCTTAGTAAATGGTGTACCTACAAAAGACAAAATAATTTGGCAACAGCTCATGGACTTACATAAAGTTAGACAAGCCTTGCAATATCTAAAAGATAATAATGAATACTACAAATAAATAAATATTGAAGAAAATATAAGGGAAACAACTGAAAAAATTCAAGAGTCACCAGAAACTGGTCAATTTGAACTTCTAGATACTGCTACAGTATCCAAAATTTTAGACCATTATACAATTCATCCATTACACTCTAATGACACCATAGATGATGCATTAGAAACATATCAATGTGACAAACCAAAAGATCACCAATCAGCATATGGGAAAAAAGTATATAAGCATGTGCTTTACCTCTACTCTTGCATACTGGCAAAGGAGGAAGGTACGATGATAGACCTATTCAGATCACAGCATCAGAATACCGCTTGTTATGAATGTATTCTGAAGATCCCAGATTTAGACAAAATGTGGAATACATAATCCACCTACTCTTTGAAAGTGATCTAGCAACTCTATGTTACGGAGTTGCAAACAGATTAAAATCAGGAGCCCACTTTCAAAATATTTCAGTTACGCAATTACTACAAAAAGTGCAAGAAAAATATGAGGTTTTACAATCAAGCATTCAAATCTGCTAGCAAACATGCGTGGCACTAAAGAGTACTGGTTCCGACGTCACGAGATGTACGTTGTATGATAAGAAACCTTGGTTTGTTACATTAAGATGTGCAGAATATGCATGGGAAGATTTACATGATTTCCTATGCATATCAAACAAAAACAAAACAAACATAGATATAAAAACACCAGGAGAACTCTGCTCTCTAGATCCTGTTAATGTTTCAAGACATTTCCATCATCACTTCATTGCAATGCTACACTTTATTTGTAATAAAACTGTTCCGCCCCTAGGAGAAGTGCAACACTTCTTTTGGAGAAAAGAATACCAAGCCAGAGGAGCACCACATATCGACAAGCTTTTATGGATTAAAGATGCTCCTAAATTTGGTCACGACAGTCATGCCACTGTTTTACAGTTTATCGAAAAATATGTCACTTGTGAAATTCCATCAGAAGCAACAAATAGTGATCTTCATGCACAAATTGTACAATTTCAAAGACAAAAATGTTGCAAATATTGTCGTCGCAAACACAAAAATAAGGGAAATACTACACCAAATGCCACTTTGGTTTCCCTAGACCAGTTACAGAAACAGGTGAAGTGAACAACTTCATGTCTTCAGTTAGACATAGTGTTAAAGGTAAATCACCTAAAAACACATATTACATAAAAAAGAACAGAAGAAGCAAAATATATAAATGATTACAATGCAAATCATTGCCCTATTATGGAATGCAAACATGGATGTGCAGTACATTCCACTGCAGTTGCATGATATGTTACAGCCAACTTAACCAAAGCAGAAAAAACAGAGCTTCAAGACCTCTGGAATGACCTATCATCAGACAAAACACTGTCTCAGAAATTGTACAGCTTGGGCATAAAAATGCTCTCCCATAGAGAACGTGGCTGCTATGAAGCTGCAGATTACCGCCAGGTACCACAATGGTGTGGAGGAATTATCGAGATATTGGCAATCACCCCACTTCCTGAGAGGTTGTCATTGGCAGGTGCACTGGCCACAGGAGTATGAAGGGAGGATAAGGGGAGCTATGAGAGAGCATGTTAGAGGTGGGGGCCAGAGGAGTAACTGTAACGCTCACCTGACTCCCACGGAGGCGCTGGCCTGGTTCGCGCTGCTGTGACCTCTTCTAAGGTGATGCGCAGGGTTCGGAAGACGGACTGGACGGCGCCCCCAAATCTGGCTTGTCTGGCTCGCAGAAGTATCCTTCTGTAGGTGAAAATAGGGGATTAACTGTCTGCGGGGTAATGCAATCGGCCTCCCACTTTCCCCTCTCACCCTCCTCGAAACCCTTCTGTGATTCCTCGTAGCGTCTCACCTTAGGGTCTGGAAGGACGAGCTCTCCATCCTGCTTCTGATGCAGGGGCGCATTGGTATCCAGTTACTTCACTGGATTTTCGGATTGGTGAGAACCAAACTTGCTTGGCTTCCAGGTAGGTTTTTTGATAAGAGGTTCCCCTTGTGTCCTTGCATTAATGTACTAATGCTAGTGTCTTTTTCCCCATAGGGGCCGGGGTACGGAATGCCAGGGAACAGGCACCGACCCGAGATGAGAGGTGAAATCCTTGTAGAAATCAGGTAAGTCTTTAATGAGATTTTTTTGGTAATGTCTTTTCATTCGCTCATTAACGCTGATGTCTCTTTTTCCCCTTAGGGGGCGGCGTCCGGAAATGCCAGGATGCGGCGCGGACCCAAAATGAAGAGGGAATGAATCAACTGGTAAGTCTTAACTTGGAGATTTAGCTTTCCTTATTCCCTCCTCTCTCTCACCTTTTGTTCTGGTCTTTTTCTCCCTAGGCGCTTGGGCGTGACTGCAAATCCGGATGATCGCTGTTGAACATGGAGGCGCCCTGAAAAGGTGAGTGGAATGCGGCGCTGCAGCGATCGACGCAATGAGCTTTTAAAAAAAAGTCTTCATTTTCAGGATTGTCGGTGAGATGTCTCCGGGATGCGGATTTAGCAGGTAAGGACTTTTCCTTCTTCTGTTCTCTTCTTCTCTTCCTTTGCAGGTGATCCAGGCTGCTGGCAGGCGTGGCAGAAGTCAGGATGCTGGAGCAGACACGGTGAGCGTCCAGCTGCTAGATGCAGAACAACGCGAAGCACGAGTGGCTGTTCGGGTGGGGTTTAAATAGCCTTGGAAGAAGTTCCAGGTATGTATACTTCCTCCAATCAGGTATGTATCCTTCCCCGACCACACCCGGATGGTAAATTAGTCCCAAAGGTAAAGTAGTTCCTTTCAGGCCTCAAGGAGGCCGGGATCCTGCAGCATAGTCTGCATCAGGTAAGTGCACCCAAGCACTCCCATAATGAGCCTGGCGCCTATGGCGCCAGGACTGATGTCTTTTATGAGCCTGGTGCCATAGGCGCCAGGACACTGTCCAAAGGGCCCCTATATGGGGTTGCTGGGCCCTTCCTTGGGGACTGGATGTCCGCTTTCGGGGACGCAGGGCTTGAACCGGCACCCCGGGAGCGGGCATCATGACAGTAACAAACCTGAATGCCAGTCGGACCCAGATCAGGACAGAGCCGCATCAGCAGTGACTACGCAAGCCGTGTGCATCAATTCAGGATAGAGACGCAAACAAACCTACCCTACTAACAATTTCCCTTTATGCATACACCTCTCAAACTCCAAACCAAGCACAACCAAAACCTACACAGCAACAAACCGCACAAACTTCACTACATCGCAACAACAAAACAAAAGCACACATAGCCTTGCACAACAGTACACAACGACTACGGGCCGCAAACACCCCAAGCCCATCCAACGGACCCACCGGGCGGAGGCCGCCAACAGCACATCACTGCTCTCTTGCACTTTTCTTACTTCCTTCCACTAACTCAACCTACCCTCCTTTTTCAGAGCCACCAGAGCGCCAGGGGACCACTCCGGTGGTGATAGTACGCGGTACAAATGTCCTTTAACATTAACATTAACATTGTTTAACAGGTACTGCTTTGTATGGAAAATCTGAAAATATAATATGGCTTAGTCTTGGTCCTGCTAAATCTAGAAAAAGAGTTCTCAAATCATACGACGACATAGAAACAATAGCCAAAAATGATCCCAACAGCCAAGACATTTTGAAAACCAATTTACTAGACACATACTACCCAAACAGAAGTACCACTTTGGAAACCAAGTGTCTATACCACATAGCCCAAAATTTCACTTACAAAAATAATATAAAACCAGATGAAAAAAAGGTAGATACAGAGTGACAAATTGTTAAGGCAGCCTAGTAAAACTTACCAAACAAGTTTAATTAATCATATGAAATTGTAATTAAAAACTCAACATAAAGAACTATAATACATGTCCCTGCTACAACTTTTTAAACCATGGAGAAAAGAAGAGAAACTAGATAACTATGACTCCTATGACGACGCTTTCAAAGCAAATGAAAGCAGTATAACCAATGTAAACTTTACACAGTACAAAACAATGTTGCACAATGAACAGCAACATGAAGAAGAACTCCAGGCCCAACTAGATAAGGACACTCCCGACAGTAGTCAACCTTCTGTAACAGGAAGCCAAGAACCACTGAGACAGCCACTAATAGCAAATGAGGCAGAATGAGCTATGACAGAAGTAGAAAACACCATGTGTCAGTATGAAGATACAGAAGACTTAACTGTACTACAATCAAAACTTAACAATGATCAGTGTAGCATTTTTCAAGAAGTAACAAAAGAAATTGCACATGGTGTACAACATTACAATAAAGCATGTACCTGCCAACATTACAAGCCTATACTATTATACGTCAGTGGTGAAGCTGGTTCAGGCAAAACATTCTTAATCAAAATTATCAGCAAGTTACTTCAACAATTGACAAACAACAAACTGTTAGCTGTTGTAACTACACCCACAGGTTTAGCTGCCTACAATATAGGTAGTGTCACTTTACACCGATTACTATTGCTGCCAGTAGAACACCAAAACAAATTATTACAAACTTTCTACAGAAGCTGCAATGGAACTACACAGAGTGTTAAAACAAATGAAAATGCGACTAATAGATGAAGTGAGCATGGTCTCCAACCTAATGTTGGCTTTGATTAACCTCAGATTACAAGAAGTACTCAAAACAAACTACGAAGAGCTCTTTGGAGGAAAACACATTATTGTTTTCGGAGATCTTCTTCAATTGAGACGAGTGAAAGGTGAACCTATTTTTAGACCCTTAGGACACAAACTCTGCCGTAAAACTGTTGGCAGCATAGGAAATGTCAACCTTTGGCAACATTTCCAATACAAATAATTAACAGAAAACAGCGCCCATTTACTCCCGGGTCCGGAGCGCTTTATAAATATAATAAACAAACAAACAAATAAACAAACATGTGACAGTATGCACACCTCACCTACGCCAACATTTTAAAAAGTATTAAAGTTGGTGTACTATCTCAAGAAGCACACGCAATATTAAAATCCCGGCACATCCATGCACTTTATGGCCATAACTCATATGCTACTGATGTCATGGAAAAATTAGCACACAAAAATGTCAATTGTATGTCCTTGATGCCAACTCTTGCAAGCTGTTCCAAATTCAATGAAACAATGTTGAAAAAAGAAATGCAACCAATAATTGAAATTTGCTGCACAGACAAACTGAACATACATGGTATGACACTACCCATGTGTCAACAAGCCACAACACGACTAAATACCTTAGAAAATTCAATCTCCAACACAGCTGGTTTGGAGAAAATATTAAAATTATCTTTAAGCTGTAGAGTAATGCTTAAACATAACCTTGACGTGGAGAAAGGACTAGTTAATGGAGCACAGTTGTTGGCTTTCAAACAAACCCATGTGACAACAACATTCAGTTTGTCAATATTCTCTTTGACAAACTTTCAGAAGTAAAAAGGATTGGGCACTCAACAGCTCGATTCCTTCTTTTCAAAGACATGTATGTACGCAGAAAACAATTTTCTCTAGCTCTAGCATACGCAGTCACCATTCACAAATCACAAGGTCTTACCTTAGATAAAGCATTGATAGATATTGGGAACACAGTCTTTAAAGAAGGCATGAGCTACGTAGCAGTATCACGCTTACGTACACTCGACCGTCTATTTCTAATCAACTTTGATGCAAGTAAAGTAAATGCTGCAATTCCTTGCATTTTAGAATATAATAGACTACGTTCACTATACACCCCCCATCTAAAAACATATCCTGTTCCACAAAAAGCAAAATGTTGTAAAAGAAAACTTAGTACAACCAAAGAAGAATCTGTTACTCAAAGTAAATCAGGCACTGCTTCAAAGAAACAACACACACTCCAAAAAAATGGCTTGGACACAGAACTATCTGGTCCATTCAAATTTTGAAATATAACTGGTGTATATTGCTACGCAAATGTAGCAATCAATATTCTATTTCAATTGCCACCAATTACTGACAAAATTTACTTACACAGTACAGAACAATTGTGTTTGCAAATGTTAGTCCTTCAAAGAAATGCAACCAACAATCCTGACAACACCTACAATGTTCATGGAATAAAACAGGAATTGGACTACTGTGCTGGAATGGTGCAATTCACTATAAACTCACAAGACGATCCACAATAATTTCTAATGTACGTGCTACAAGTACTGGAAAACAAAAACATACCTATAAATGAAATCTTCCAGATTTCATACATGTGAAAACATACATGCAGTCTGTGTAACAATATGCAATATGAACAAATCCCAAATGAACATTTTGTGTATGTATCCATACCTAACTGTGAATATGTTCCATTTCAGTACAGAATGCACACCATGGCACGTCATGTACTACCTGCAATTCAGATAATCGGTCCACCTTATTAACACAAACACATCCTAAATACGTAATATTAATGCTTCTACGTTACAATGCAGATGGTACCAAAAACAACTGAAAACTGACTGGATTCACACCTGGTGAAGTATCACTTGGTAAGAAAACATTCACACCAATAGGTATAATCTACCACGCAGGAGCCACAACCAATGCAGGTAACTACACTGCATATATAAAAAAGAATTGTGGATGGTTTGAATGTAATGATAGTACCATTACTCTAAAGCAGAGATTATAAGCAAATCTTATAAATGCGTATTTAATCTTCGTAAAACCAAAATTTAATAACTAATCTGTACTTAAACATTAACAAAACTTCAATTAGAAAACTATAAACAATTAGAATACACCAAAAGGTATCTAACTGCCCCAAGATTTTGCAACAACCCAAAAGATAGATTAACAAATTGAGAATAGAAATACAAAGTACAATCAGTTACAATTCAACAGCAAGTATCTAACAATCTGCAACAAACCAACAATAGCCAGAAACAACAAGTAAACAATGAAAACACAACAATAAATGTACAGTACCAAAAGAAAAAAAAGTTTTTTTTAATCCAACATGGATTTTTTTCCCACAGGCCCAATGATTTAACAACAAACACAGAAACTGAGCAAATTGCACAGTACACTGGTTTTAATCTACTAAATTTGAGGGTCGAAATGAATCAAAAATGTCTATTATTCAATGTTATATACCTTTACAAACTACCAACACTAACATGATATTTTCTTTTATCACAGAAATTGACAAAGAATATATGTGCTCCAGTTACCAAACCAAACAGTAAGTATATTATAATAAGTACAACTCATAAATACTGCTCCATAACACAACCATTGAAGTAAACATGTGACTGTACACCACAATGCAAAATGTTTACTTCCATGGATATGTTATACTGCAGTGCTTGTTACGAAACTCTACAATCTTAATGGCATGATGTACCCAAAACTTCACATACAAACTATACAAATCAAACAGTACTTAAACTGTAAATTTGCAAATATTTCATACATATTCAATTCACCCATGCACCCAAGACTCTAGGCCCTGGCCCCAACCACCGCAGCATGTCAAACCCATAGATCAAAACCATGGAATCAAACATTTTAACCATGCAGTATGGGCATTTTTTATGTCCGCGGACACCTAACGTGTTCTAAGAACAGTTTTATTTTGCTTGTGTACAACACAGACAGATATAGTGTCCTTAGGACACCTCCATTTTGATTGCCTAAGGACATCCCGGACAACGCGCCTGTTCTTAGAACAGTTTCAACTTGCCTGCGGACATTATGTACAGGAAATAGTGTCCTTAGGACACCTCCATTTTGGTTAACTGTGGACAACCCAGACACCGCGCCTGTTCTTAGAACAGTTTTAACTTGCCTTCGGACAGTACAGACAGGAATAGTGGACACCTCCATTTTGGTTAATTACGGACATCCCGGACAATGCATGTGTTCTTAGAACAGTTTCAACTTGCCTGCCGACAGTACGGACAGGAATAGTGTCATTAGGACACCCCCATTTGCCCAATTACGGACATCCCGGACAGCTCGGCTATTGCGGATAAGACGAACACAACAGGGATACCTGCCACCTAAATAAATACAGCATTTGACCCATCTCTTACTCCCCCACCCTCCTGAAACGCTCTTACACACCAACACACTTGCCAAAATTGTATTTCTCCACCATTTGTCACCGCGCTGTCCGCGGATGTCCGTGGATCCAAGATGGCGGGTGTTTCCAAAAAATCTGATGCACTCCACGCTCTTCACCATCCAATCTGGTGAAAATCCGTCCAGCGGTTTGGGCTGTAGGCGTGAGCAACGTTTTTCCCCCATTCAGTCTATGGGAAAAAAATAAAAATAAGTTTTGGGACCCCCCCTATAACTTTGCCCCCGAGACCAAACCTCCCCAAACTTTGCAAAATAATTCAGAGTGGGTCATATACTTTTTTTGCAAAGTTTGGTGAGGAATTGTCCGGGGAGAGAAAAGTTATAAGCCGCCCAAAAAGTGTTCTTCCTATATGGGCCTATATGGGCCATGTAGTTATGGTTAAGTTGGTGTGTGAATTTGTTAAGTTGGTTAAGTTAAGTTATGGTTAAGTTGGTGTGTGAATTTATTTTGCAAAGTTTGGTGAGGATTCGTCCAGGGGGGAAAAAGTTATAGGGGGGGTCCCAACATTTCTTTTTTCCCCTATATCTTTGTAGGATTTTAGAACTCTTTTTCTAGATTTAGCTGGACCAAGACTTAGCCATACTATATTTTCAGATTTACCATACAATGCAGTACCAGTTAAACGATCAGTTGCTCCATATGATCCACATTCTCTATGGGAGAGCATTTTTATGCCCAAGCTGTATAATTTCTGAGACACTGTTTTATCTGATGACAGGTCATTCCAGAGGTCTTGGAGCTCTGTCTTTTCTGCTTTGGTTAAATATGCTGTGACACATCGGGCAACTGCAGTAGAATTGTCTGCAATGTACTGCACACCTATGTTTGCATTCCATAAGTGGGCAATGATTGGATTATAATCATTGATATATTTTTCTTCTTCTTTTCTTTTTATGTAATATGTATTTTTATATGACTTAACTTTAACACTATGTCTAACTGAAAACATGAGATTGTTCACTTGACCTGTATTTGTAACTGGTCTAGGAAAACCAAATCGGCATTTGGTGTAGTATTCCCCTTTGTTTTTGTATTTGCGACAACACTATTTTCCACATTTGTGTCTTTGAAATTGTAAAACTTGTGCATGAAGATCACTATTTGTTGCTTCTAATGGAATTTCACAAGTGACATATTTTTCAATAAACTGTAAAACTGTGGCATCACTTTCTTGACCAAATTTAGGAGCATCTTTAATCCATAAAAGCATGTGGATATGTGCTGCTCCTCTGGCTTGGTATTCTTTTCTCCAAAAAAGGGAGGAACAGTTTTATTACAAATAAAATGTAGCATAGCAATGAAGCGATGGTGAAAATATCTTGAAACCTTAACAGGATCCAAAGAACAAAGTTCTCCAGGTGTGAGTATATCTATGTTTGTTTTGTTTTTGTTTGATATGCGTAGGAAATCATGTAAATCTTCCCATGCATATTCTGCACACTTAATGTAACAAACCAAGTGGGTGGGCCAAGGTTTCTGATCATACAACGTGCATCTCCATGACGTCGAAACCAGTACTCTTTAGTACCACGCATATCTGCTAATAGATTTGTAATATTTGATTGTAAAACCTCATCCTTTTGTTGCACTTTTTGTAATAATTGTGCAGTTGTCATATTTTGAAAGTGTGATCCTGATTTTAATATATGTGCAACTCCGTAACATAAAGTTGCTAGTTCACTTTCAAAGAGTAGGTGGAATATGTATTCCACATTTTGTCTAAATCTGGGATCTTCAGAATACATCCGTAATGAGCTGTATTCTGAAGCTGATATTTGAATAGGTCTATCATCGTACCTTCCTCCTTTGCCAGTAGGAAAGAGTAGAGGAAAAGCACGTGCTTCTATACTTTATTCCCATATGCTGATTGGTGATCCTTTTGTTTGACGCATTTGGTACTTTTCCAGTGCATCTTCTATGGTGTCATTAGAGTGCAAAGGCTGAATTGTATAATGGTCTAAAGTATTTGATATTTTAACAGGATCTAGGAGCTCAAATTGACCAGCTTCTTGTGTTTCCTGAATTATTTCAGTTGTATCCTTCAAGTTTTCTTGAATACTAATTTCTTTGTAGTATTCATTATTGTCTTTTAGATATTGCAAGGCTTGTCTAACTTTATGTAAATCTACCAGTTGTTGCCAATTTATTTTGTCTTTTGTAGGTACACCATTTACTAAGATAATTAAAGATTGCTCAATTAGACGTTGCACTCCTAGAGTGTGCACATTTTCTTTTAAATCTAATGGTAAATAAACTACTTTCCACAAATGCCTTCTACCAATTCAGATGGAGGTAATTTTGCAGTTTTTGGTTGAAGGTGTATTATTGCTTGAAATGGGTGAACTGTTTGAATTATGATGCTCTCATATACATTAAGTCGTTGTAGGGGTTTTGGTAGTGGGTTTAATTCCAAATTATTTGTGATAGCACGTGAAGGAGTTTGGTTGTTGTCAAGTTTTGTAGTGCAGTAACTGCAAAGTATTAAGGGGTCAGTTATTTCGTATTTGTTTTCTGCTACAAGGTAGGGAGCTAATTCAAACCATTTAGAATCTTCATTGTCTTCTATTTTGTATGATAGGTCTACAGTTTTTGTATTACTTTTATAAAAAGGTCTGCGGCAACATAAACACACATGGTTTGGTACTTCAGCTGATGTACATTTACATTTTAGTATTTCTTTTTGGTATATCTTTAGTAAAAGGTTGCCATGTGTAGAATTGTTGCTAATTTGGTTTAAAGCTATTTCATTCTGTAAGTGGCTTTCACTTCCAAAATATTTTTTCTGGATATATTCAATTTCTTCCAGTAGGTCTTTTGCTGTACTGTGTAGAAAAATGTTATTTAAATTTGCTGGTGCTAAAGCAGGACTTTTAACATAGTACAGTTTATAGACTAGATTTCTTATAGTTGAATGATGTGTTGATATCCTTTTGATATCATGGAAGGTGGTTTTACAAGTAGGTCCTGTAATGCAGGCCAATCAATGTCCTTGTAGTCCTGTGTACTTGCACACTGGACAGGTATCCATATTTTGCAGTAGTTTAATTTTGATTTTGTCTTTGCTTTTTACATATTGATTAAGGAATTGGCATAAAGATTTGAAAAATTGTTTGGGAATGTTACACATTGAAGTGCATGGCCATTTATACACTAGATGTTCTGATTCAGTTGAATGGATGGGTAATTCTAAGTTTTCAGGGCATATTTTTGTAAGGAGTACTTCTTGTTTCATTATGGTATTATTCACTTTTGCATAACCTCGACCACTGCTATGTATGTCAATTGTATTTGTTTGCTTTTGTTTGTACGCTTCTTCATTGAAGTATGGTTCTGTGTTCGTAGTGTGATTCCATTCACCTCTGAAGATACTTAAGAAGTTCTTTCTGTTGACATGAGAAGTCTTTTTTGTAATTTAGTTATTAGTTTTGTTAGTGGTATCATTTTGTTTAACACTAAAATAAATAACTTTCTTTTGAGAAGAAATGCACTGCCTATCAATGCTTCTAAAATTAATTTCCTACGATAGGTTTTAAGCATTGAACCTGATTTCTTTCCTGTTTTTATAAGATTTTGAAGGACTTGGTGACGGTACATTTTGGCTAAAATACTTTTCTTGGTATAATTACTTTGCACTATATCAAAATTTAAAGTAGCAGTTGTATCTGTAGTGCTAGCTGATTTTCTGTTAATTGTTTTATTTTACATTTTGATAGAGGAGGCAAAGTCTTTGTACTTGAAACTTCTTGTGTTTGTTTCACTAAATGACTGTATTAGCTGTTTTGTTTCAACTTTTTTTTACAAATTCTGCTAGAGGTGAATGCTTATGTTGTACACTTTTAATTTCATTTGCTCTACTTTTGCGTTGCTTTCTACGGACTTGACTTTTGGTAGGCATTATTTAGGGTCTGTTGAAAAAAATAAAGAAGGTATCGGTTGGGGTGTTCTGCAATGTATGTGTGCTGTGTACATGAGTGTTTGAGTAAGATGATAAAGATGTATGTAATGGTGTGTGATTGTGCATTGGGAACTACAACTAGTAGGGATGGGTATTCTTGAATTTATGTGCTACTAAACGGGTTTAGATGACAGAAAAAAGTAAGCTAGTGGTGTGGAAAAGTACAAATAGTAAATCTAATGTATACAATTAAAACAGTTGTTTGTTTTATAATATCAAAATTCTAGCGGTTGAGTTGGGTAATTTGTGTGTCCAATAATAGGAATTTGTGGGCCATTCTGGCTGTAAATTGCTGTTTAAGACATGGGGATTTTTGGACAGAATGGTGTACAATCTCTATTTTTAGGCACAGAAATAGTATGAATTAACTTTAAAGTGTGTTCCAGTAATAATACAAATATTATGGTGATATTCTGCTTACTTTTTTTCTAAAATGAACAGGTTACTTCTTAGTTCTTCTTTGTTCTTCAAATTCGGCTACTTCTTTTCAGGAGAATGGTCTTCACTGCAATTGTAATAGAAACAAATTAGTAATTTTGTTTGTATATAGCACTGTTTTTAATTTAGAAATTGATTTTTTTAATTGAAATCCTCAGCGCCTTCCTCAAAACCATTAAAACTATCTTATTTACATAATACACGTCGCACCAGTTCGATACATATGAACAAATTGTATTGCAATGTCTAACTGTAGCAAGCAAAATATCTTTACTATGTCTTGTGAAATTCATAATGTAACACTGAATACCACTATTTCTAAAACTAAGCTCTTCCAGGTAATAGTGCCTCAATGTCATGTTTAAATTAAAGTAATTAAATAAATAAAGAAATAAAAAATATATTAAGTCAGTTTGAAAATGTGTTCATGTACTGTACAGAAAATATGCATACCTGTAGTTTGTGTTATATGGATATGCATGGAGCTGCAAGTAGAAATCTTGGAGACTTGTACAGTATTTCTTGTAGACGTTGCTTGCCAATGATGTGACTCTTGTACTCAGAGAGATTCACAATACATTTGCAGTGCTGATCTATGATGATGCAGTTAGATGTAGAGGTCTTGAATGTGATTGGTGGATGGTCATGTGACTTCTTAGCTACATCCAATGAGGGAATGGCACAGAGAGTGAACTGGAAATGGCAGAAGGGCTGTTCATGTTATGATATGGCTGCGGACATGGCGGTAGTTCGTGGACATCGGGTGTTACATCCAGGGATTTTTGGGTTCAGAAGTCATGCAAATGAGAATGAGCATTGGAAGGGATTGGTCAGGAAAGTTTAGTGGGTGTGTTGTGCCAGGAGAGAGTTTCTCAGATACTCTTTTTGCTGAGAGAACAACAGATTGCTATGGCTGTGTGTTTCAGAAAACAGATTGTTTGGATTTTGGGAGATTCATGGATACATTGGTTGAAGGTGCATGCAGAAAGCTGTGGAGTAGCTGTAGATCTTGGATTTCCACATGTGGAAGTACATTGGCATGGAGTACGTGGAATGAAGTGGTTGGACTTGCTACCTCTCTGTGCTACTTTGGGGACAGAGCAACATCCAGACATAATTGTAATTCATTGTGGAGGGAACAGTTTAGGACATGTGTCTGGAATTTCTTTGCAATTTGCTATGAAAGAAGGACTTGGGAAGGGTATGGACATGTTTCCTAATTCTCAAGTAATATTTTCACGGATTGTGCAGAGACAAATGTGGCTTTGTTCTTCTTCATTTGGTCCACAAATGGAAAAAGCAAGGCACAATGTCAATAAGGCTGTTTGTGCCTTTCATAAGAGATTTTGGCATGTCCTCTTTTCACAATGAAAATATTATGTTTCGTAGTACATATATTTTTCGCAGAGCTGGAGTCCATCTTACTTATGCTGGCAATCAGATTTTTCTGAGAAATGTACAAAATGCATTGCAACCTTTTTTAGAATTACAGCATCCATTTTGAAGTAGGTGTTAAGTATTTATAATTTTTGACATACAAACACCTTCCAAAGGCTCTTTTCAGAGCCACCAATTCCTCCCAGAGAAAACTGCAATGGTTCTGATAGGGTAGCAACCCAATTTTTTAGATGTTCGCGGACTGTCCGCAGACTTCTAAAAAATACAAAGGGCCATGCTTCACTTATTTTCACTTCTATTTTTTAACTGTGAAAGGCGGCTCTGAAAAGAGCTTTTTTGTTTTGGTTTTTGTTATTTTGTATTTTATTTGGTTTTTTTATACACAACACACTAGGAGAGGAGGGGAAAGGAGGGTAAAGGGGGGGACACCAACCACAGGGATAAGAAAGGGCGAGCTGTGAGAGGAAGATGTAGAGTTGGTTTTATTTGGGTAGTGAGCAGGTCTTCTCGTGCTCTGAGACGATAGTCTCAAAAGCACTGTGAAGTCGCTCCCCCCTGCAGAGTACTGTGTCACAGTACATACACACAACTGTGACCCTCGAAAGGTAAGGGTCATCAGAATTCTGTATGGCCTGTGAGGCAGCTTGAGGAAGACGCTGTCCCACAGAGGTGGTCCTTGTGATGACAGGATCAGAAACGGAGGATGAAGTAGAGGAAATCAACCTACTACGTTCTTCGCAAGGTACACCTTGCGAATAGCCCCAGAGTGAAATGACCTCAGGTGTCGCTTCATGGTAGTGGTCCCAAAGCTGTACGAACCATGCCTCCCATGACTGAGTATCATTTTGCACTCATTGCAGGTGACACGGTTCGCACGAGCCCTAGGACCATTCCCATGAATGGTAATCAACCGCCACACCCAAGACTCACGCCTCGTGCGGGTAGTAGGGATTTCCTCTACCTCATTCTCGTCATCCTCTTCTTCCTCCTCTGCATCCTCACTCCTGTTCCCCTCTTCATGTCCTTGGGAAGGTGGTGGTGGTGGAGGGGTGGGGGTGGTGCTGAAGCAGGTGCAGCACCAGGTGGCAGTAGTGCAGCCAGGGATTCCATCTCGATGGTGTAATCTGCAAGTTGCAGGAAAAATGCTGTGCTCTGAAGAATAGCCAGAAACACAATGAGAATAAGCTATAGGGCGTGGTCTTTTATAGGGGTGCTTGCACGCGGTCCGGGGGCATGCGCGCTGTCCACGGACAGATCGAACACAAAAAAAGTTTCAAAACATTTCAAAAAGTATGTAGAAACTCATGATTAGTATGTGGGACTTGTGCTATGGTGAGTTATTATTGAAAAATATTGTGGATTACTTGAAAATGTACTTTTAAATTGTTTGGGGACACGAACAGGGTCCGCATTCAGAACACACGATTAGTGTGGGCGCGGTCACATGATCCCTTCGCGAACATGTCCGCGAAGGAAGCGCCTCTCCGCAGGACACCAAATGCACAGATATTGGTTTGCGCATGCGCGTTGATGTTCTACGGACACTGTTCGGGTCCTGAAGTAATTAAAAGTGCGTCCCACGTCAAACGAACATTTGTGCACACCGCGTGTGTTCTAGAACAGTTTCAACTTGCTAGCGAACACTACGGACAGGTATAGTGTTCTTTAGGACACTTGAATTTTCGTTTCTTTACAAACATTTCAGGACATCGCGTGTGTTCTTAGAACAGTTGCAACTTGCTAGCGAACATTATGGACAGGTTTAGTATTCTTCAGGACACCTCCATTTTCGTTTATTTACGAACATTTTAGGACACCAATTGTGTTCTTAGAACAGTTTCAACTTGCTAGCGAACACTACGGACAGGTATCGTGTTCTTCAGGACACCTCCATTTTCATTTATTTACGAACATTTCAGAACACCCACGCTGTCCGCGGACACCTACATTGTTTTTAAAAAAACAAAAACGGAAACTAATTACAACACAATATAAAAATGTAACTTTATTTAACATATATTAATAATTTATGACCGAGAAGGTGGGGCAGAAACGGAAACAAAAACAGGAGAATTAGGGGTTTCAACATGATTGGTATCAGGTGAAGAAGGGATGGAAGTCTCATCAAACGTTTTGGGTTATGGAGAGAGTTTGGGGATAATTGACTGGGATATGGTGAGGGGGGACAAGTACATGTGGGGCAATGGTATGAGGTTTTTGTTTTAAAATGATCTTCAACAAAAGTTTTCAAATTATTAAAATTGGTCAACAATAAATCAATTTTTTCTTTTATGCTGTCAAGCGTGTTATCCATAACAGTTTCTTCAGAGGTATTTTCTATTTTGGTATGCTCTGTACAAAAAATATATATATATGTTAAATGTATATAAAATAATAACAATTAAATGGTTTATATTGTAAAGTGTTTACCATTAGTTTCACTATCTTGTGACATTTCCTCATGTGGGAAATGCTCCTCTAGCCATTCCAGAGTACTATATATTTCTGTGACAAAAAAAAGATAATACATTTTTGTTTTATCTAATACAGAAAGTTTATAAATATATGAGTAAAATGAAGTACACTTACTATTTCAGGTAAGATATGTTCAAAGTACTCTGTAGGTCTGGTCTTGTTCTTAATTGTGGAGTGTCTGTGAGGTAATTATGTTGGAAGCCAATTTATCTTCTTCTGGTATATTCCATTTTAGAACATATTGTATTTAAATGAATGGTTAGTGTGTTACACATATGGCTTACATTTCTTATGTATTACTACATATAATGTGTATGTGTCCTGCTTTTTGAATTTGTTAAATTTTCCTATGTTATGATATAACAATCAAACATACCCTCCCAGAGTTTTTAGGTAGTGGTACTGTTCTCCGAACATGTCCGTGAACATTAAAAAAGTTCGCGGACATCAAGTTCAGTAGAAGAAGTTCAGTATGTTCCATATTACATGTACATAAAGTCAAAGTTATTATTGTTAAGTTGCGCTACTAAAAACCTATGAATTTCAGTGAAAAAACTTTGTTAAAGGGACGTTATGATTAAGTTGCGCTACTAAAAACCTACGAAATTCAGTGAAAAAAGAGGGAGACAGACATGTGATGTCATCAGTGATGTCATCAATGACATTTGTGATGTCATCTTTGATGTCCTGGGTGTTAGTCTTAGCAGTGCACGGTGGTGGCGCGAGTTATGGTTGCTTAGCTTACCATAACTGGCGAATTTCAAGGGTTTTTCGGTTTTACTTGGAACCATAACGTCCCTTTAACAAAGTTTTTTTCACTGAATTTCATAGGTTTTTAGTAGCGTAACTTAATCATAACGTCCCTTTAACAACGTTTTTCCCTGAATTTCATAGGTTTTTAGTAGCGCAACTTAACCATAATGTCCCTTTTACAAGGTTTTTTCACTGAATTTCATAGGTTTTTAGTAGCGCAACTTAATCATAACGTCCCTTTAACAACGTTTTTTCCCTGAATTTCATAGGTTTTTAGTAGCACAACTTAACCATAACGTTCCTTTAACAAGGTTTTTTCACTGAATTTCATAGGTTTTTAGTAATATATGTGTTTTTTTACATTTCATGCTGGGCTCTCACGGCCCCCCAGAAATGCGACCACAGCCCCCTGCGGGGGAGTGCTCCAAAGTTTGAATACTGCTGCTTTAAGTGGTCATGTTTATGCACGATTTACACTTGTATTCTGTTCATAGTAATACTGCCCTCACACACAGTACGGACGTCATATTATGAAGACATCAGTAAAGTGAAAATTCCTGTGTATCCTCCTGTGTAAGAAAAGAAGGATACAGACGTGGCAACTACAAGGCAGCCGAGACCCTATTTGATTGTTCCTACCCTAGAGATACACACAAAGGCACCCGGTCATGTGATAAGTGAGCCAAGGTTAGTTTATAGAAGGAAGTCACGCATGGAGATGTTGCGAGACATTTTTATGCCTAAGGATTATGCTGAGAGGATGAAACTTCTAGAACTTTCTCCTACTAAGGCAGCACATATAGATACACCTAGTTCACTGAAGAATAGTTCTATGATTGGTCCAGTAAGAAGAACCTAGGCTGATATACTCATGAGATGATTATCGAAGCTCATGCGAAAAGGAAGAGACTTAAGAGAAATATTAGGGAGGATGATCATGAGCCAAATGATTACCTGGATAGTACAGCACACTTGGGGAATAACATTTTGTACCAGCATATGAAAGAAGTGGGAAGAAGAACTTCATAGGAGGAATGCTTTGTATGTACACTCCTGCTGTATAGCATGATGAAGTTAAGATCTTCATAGCTACTGAGATAGACCTCCAGACAACACATTGTCTATCACACATAGCACTTTGCCGTGAAAGAGGCCAGTTCATGGGTCGACATGCCTATCTGAAATGGGTAACTGAATGGACAGATCCAGATGAAGATGATTATGTACAGGATACAAAGACAAGACACAGAGCTCATACCAAGAATCACGTGATCAAATATTAAAAACCTGGAGTGAAAGGAGCTGGAATCAGATGGGAAGTAAACAAAAGACTTGAAAAAGTCTAGGAAAGACTGCAGACGACATCCGACAATGGAAAAACAGAGGCCAGATGAAGATTTGGGGATCAGTGTTATCACCAGATGGATGGGAAGAAGGAGAGGTTATCTGTAGAGCATGGAAGATATTTGATCGCCCTGAATCAACTGTTTGGAATGCCCAGTTGTGGCGCAAACAATTATGGCTGAAGCTTGCTAAACTATTGACTCGGGTCGAAGACAGAGGATGACCATTACAGATAATACAGTTGGAAAAATCAAAGTTGTGCTTCAGAAATAATGGCACAAGAAAAGTCAGAGAGAATGGGAACTGCAGTCGGATCTTTGATGCACCAAAGATGAATCTTGGAACAGCATTGGTAATGGATCATTATTGGGCTTGCCGATCAAAAGCATATATGAGACAAAAGACTGAGGAGGAATATGCACATTGGCAAATGTTCATGTTCCTGCTTTGGTGATTCTTAAAAGTGACTTGAACATTGACAGTTTCACGAAAGCAGATGCTCATCTAAGGAAGAAGAGATGTTTGGAACTGGTTTATCGAATGAAGAGAGAGAATTACTTATCTGCCAAATCGATAGAAGCCTTTGACTCTATCCCGTATGAACACATACTGTTCAGCCAGACGTCATCAGTATTCACGTTAATTTTCATGTTGAGAATCCAGGTCGAAGCAAATACTTAATGGGTACAGATAACCAGATGGCAATTGCTTCAGACAATCAACACAACCATAAAGGATTTCAATGCTATTAGGGAAGAGATGAGAGACATATGCTTGATGACTTTTCAGAACAGATACGTCTTGGAAATGATCACAGCAATGGATGGAGGTGTTTGTGCAAAAATCGGAGAATCATGTTGCACAGTCATACCTTCTCATGACGACGAGAATAGCACCCTGACTGAGGCCATAGAAATGCTAACGAAGCTACATGTCCAGATGACAGATGATGTAGAAGACATTGCTGATGATAGCTGGTTTAGAGCACTCTTTACTTGGGTTCCACAATGGATGGCAGACATGTTCAAGTTCCTTGGGACCCTGATCATTTTAGTACTGTTGGGATTCTATGTGATCAAGATAATAATCACAGAATGTAAGAAGACAGCAAAGAAAGCTATAGGGATGGAATTCATGATCAATGTTGAATCAAGATGGAAGGCCAGAGGGTTAACAGATGAAGAGATCAGATACTTTGTGAAGCCCAGTATCCATGCACCTGAGGGAACGAAGTTCCTGTATCCAAAGAACCATAAGGAGCATGTGGGAAGATGGATCTATTGTAGCCCAAGTGGGCAGTGCACACTCATGACTTGGAACAATGATGAGCATGTGAAATCAGCTGGATGTCTGAAAGGAGTCATATGGATTTCAAAGAAACATTACTTCAACCAAGGATGTCTGGATATGAAGATAGATAGGAGAGTGGTTGATGAATCGCCCAGAAGGGGGAGTGTAGAGAAGGAGCTAAGCACCCACATCTCAATCACTTCACCCATATTGCCTATCTGCTAGACACCAGAATGCAACACACATACAAAGCCCTTTGAACTACAGATACCAATGAGAACCCTCAAAGCAAGGTTCAATTTGAGAGAACCTCATCCGCACATGAGATAGTATGATGGCTGTCCGAGTGATTGTCTGTAAGAAAGCAGGACAAATTGAAGAAACAAAGAGAAATAATGACATCATAGAAATGCAAAAGCTGACGTATATTGAGAAGAGATGCAGAAACCAGAGGATGTAGATAATTCTATAAAGCATCAAGAAAGTATCGAGATGAATGACATCTTGTGACAAAGATGAAGAGACTCATGCTACAAAAATAATGAAGATATCAAGCAATTTCTCAAGTGTAAATATGCAAAGAAACGCAAGCAGATGAACTATTCTTGAAGCTAGCTTTATAGTAAATAGAGTGCAGCATGCGCCACCATGTATATATATATATGTACATATATATTTATTGGCGACAGTAAAGGATGGGTGTTCCTACTACATATGATAGTAGTGCTGAGCAAAAGAAGGAAAGCCGCTTTTTCATGTTGTCGCAGTTAGAAAACAAGTGAATTACAGGGGACAACTCAGAAAGGTGAGGTTGGATGAGCCAAGAAGCCAAGGCCTAATCAGACTGGGATGAGCTGATATTACATACAAATCGTGTGTGAAAGAGAAAAGCTTCCTGATCAGAAGGCATGAAAAGGAACAAGACGACGTCAGAGGTCTATTGAAAAATAGCATTTTAATACACTGAAAGCTCAATTTCATGTTCTTTAGTCAAGTGGGGAGGATACGCTGGACGAGCATGATGGTCACACCTATGCAAGAGGGCAGAGTGTGCCTTTACTCCCCTGAATTCTTCAGTGGAAAAGAACATTTCAAAGGATGAGTTCAAAGCCCTAATTGACAGCAGACCACTGAGGTGATGATGGATGGTCATGTTAATTGGTGGGAAGCTATGGTTAAGACTAGCTTATCTCTACCTGGATGCTCAGCCTGTGTGCTGCTAACGTAGGTTGGGAGGGTATTGACAGAGGTTAGAAAGTAACCAATGGTAGAGGACCACATGATGAAGGGTCCTATAGGTGAGTAGCCAATTAGACGTCGTACATTTAGTGACTTTCATAGTGACACATTTTTAGGGAAGTGCATAGTTGCCCCACCTAATGTTTAGAATCCTATCACTTTATTCACTGCCCAAACTAGTATGGATTGTATACCTAGATGATCCGTTTAGACTCTATCACATTCACCCATACATTTTTGAGTTTTGCCACGTTGTGATGACGTTAGTGATACGGAGGTTAACTTCATATGACGAATATTTACTATAAAAGTGTGACTTTTTATGAAAAGTTTTGAGATTGTAATGAGAGACATCTGCTGATGTCTGTTGTACTCCCTGTTTTAGGTAATTGATATGAAAACAGTTACCCTTTTGCCAACTACCTGAGTTGCTTTGATTATTGATGTTTGAATACAATTCTGCATCATCATCTATCTCATGGGTATTGCTATCTCATCTTAAATGGCTGGGAGGTCAATTTGAAATCTAACGGTTATTATTGCATTTACTGTTGTCCCCCCCATGTTAGACCCTTCCTTCCTCTATCCAGGTGTCCCAAACCTAGGTGCTGTTATATCATTTACTGTTATTACACTCACTGTTGTCCCCCGTGTTAGGCCCTTTCTCCATCTATCTAGTTGTCCCAAATATCGATTATGGCCCTGGGAGCATAAAGGTGCTGCTATTACATAGGTGTCACAAATCTAGCAGTTATTATTGTTTTTACTGTTGTCCCCACGTTTTAGGTCCTTCCTCGCTCTATCCAGGTGTCTCAAACCTAGGTGCTGCTATTGCATATATTGTTATTGCATTTACTGTTGCCCCCTCATGTTAGGTCCATCTCCCCCTATCCAGGTGTCCCAAATTTGGTTAATATTACTTACATTCAGTGATGCCCCACTGTGTTAGGCCTTTTCGCCCTCTATCCAGGTGTCTCAAATCTAACTGATATTATTGCATCTACTGCTGCCCCCCATGTTAGGGCTTTCTCCATTTATCCAGGTGTTCCACATCTAGGTGCTGCTATCCAGGTGTTCCCAATCTAGGTGCTGCTATCTAGGTGTTCACAATCTTGGTGCTGCTATTGCATTAATGTAATTGTATTTACTATGGTCCCCCGTGTTAGGCCCCTTCTCCCTCTATCCAGGTGTCACAAATCTAGCGGTTGTTATTGCTTTTACTGTTGTTCCCCCGTGTTAGGCCCTTTATCCCTCTGTCCAGGTGTCCCAAACCTAGGTGCTGCTAGTGCATATATTGTTATTAAATTTATTGTTGCCACCCTGTGTTAGGTCCTTCTCCCCTTATCCAGGTGTCCCAAATTTGGTTAATAATACATTCACTGATGCCCCCCTGTGTTAGGCCTTTTCGCCCTCTATGCAGGTGTCCCAAATCTAGCAGATATTATTTGCATCTACTGCTGTCCCCCCGTGTTAGGCCCTTCACCATTTATCCAGGTGTTCCACATCTAGGTGCTGCTATCCAGGTGTTCACAACCTTGGTGCTGCTATTGCATTACTGTAATTGCATTTACTGTTGTTCCCCATGTTAGGCCCTTTCTCCCTCTATCCAGGTGCCCCACATCTAGGTGCTGCTCTTGCATAGGTGTCAAAAATGTAGCGGTTATTATTGTTTTTACTGTTGTCCCCACGTTTTAGGCCCTTCCTCGCTCTATCCAGGTGTCTCAAACCTAGGTGCTGCTATTGCATATATTGTTATTGCATTTACTGTTGCCCCCCCATGTTAGGTCCATCTCCCCCTATCCAGGTGTCCCAAATTTGGTTAATATTACTTACATTCAGTGATGCCCCCCTGTGTTAGGCGTTTTCGCCCTCTATCCAGGTGTCCCAAATCTAGCGGATATTATTGCATCTACTGCTGTCCCCCCGTGTTAGGCCCTTCACCATTTATCCAGGTGTTCCACATCTAGGTGCTGCTATCCAGGTGTTCCCAATCTAGGTGCTGCTATCCAGATGTTTACAATCTTGGTGCTGCTATTGCATTACTGTTATTGCATTCACTGTTGTCCCCCATGTTAGGCCCTTCTCCCTCTATCCAGGTGTCCCAAATCTAAGTGCTGCTCTTGCATAGGTGTCACAAACCTAGCGGTTATTATTGCTTTTACTGTTGTCCCCCGTTTTAGGCCCTTTATCCCTCTATCCAGGTGTCCCAAACGTAGGTGCTGCTATTGCATATATTGTTATTGCCTTTTCTGTTGCCCCCCCATGTTAGGTCCTTCTCTCCTTATCCAGGCGTCCAAAATCTGATTATTATTGCATTCACTGATTTCCCCCTGTGTTAGGCCTTTTCTCCCTCTATCCAGGTGTCTCAAATCTAACTGATATTATTGCATCTACTGCTGCCCCCCATGTTAGGCCTTTCTCCATTTATCCAGGTGTTCCACATCTAGGTGCTGCTATCCAGGTGTTCCCAATCTAGGTGCTGCTATCCAGGTGTTCACAATCTTGGTGCTGCTATTGCATTAATGTAATTGTATTTACTATGGTCCCCCGTGTTAGGCCCCTTCTCCCTCTATCCAGGTGTCTTACAATCAAGGTGCTGCTATTGCTCAGTACACTTCCTGCCATCTTAGTCCTAGTTGCCACGACCCAGATACCTTCTGTCCTAGCACTCTGGATTTGCAGCCCCTCCATGACGCCACTCAGCCACTGGACTGCTCCACCCCACAACCATGACTGACTTCCTGTCCCTGATGGAGATACCACATCAACAAAGACTGCCACTCCAACCCCTCATCCCTGCCCCTTCTGCACTATACCCACCCCCCAAAATGTACTCTTTCCAGCTGGGGCGTTGCTAGAGGGGGTAAGGGGGCTATAACCCCTGGTCTTTTGGTTGTAGCCCCGGATAGAATCTCAGGAGCTACAGCCAAAAGACTAGCTAGCCCCCAGTCCCAACAGTTCCGACATCAGCGCATCTTTTCCAGACCTAGCAACTCCCCTGCCTCCCGGTGCATGCCCTCTGAACTAGCGCCTACTTTCAGGAACTCCCACCCTACATCCCACATCGGCTCGCCACCTCTGAACCCTGCACTCGAACACTGATACACTCTGACCCTCCTAGGTCACCCCACAATCATCTTTCGGTCTATAACTCTGAGATAAGAGGAGCGCTCTGGTGCACCAAACACCACATGCCTCAAACCCTCATCCCACACATTTCAACCCATCCCTCCCTCTGCCCCAGGCATCTATTGAGAACGACCCTCTACTCCCCGTCCATTCACCCCTTGCAATCTCCAACTCACAAGTCAGAGGAGCTCTCTGGTGCTCCAAACATCACAAGTCCCCCGCCACTACTGTAGCATTGGTACGCTCACTCAGGAACTCCCCTCAGACCAAGCCCCAACCTCAGCCCTCCCGGCCCCTGCCAAACACCCTTTGACACCTGCACTAGCACCCACCCACTCGTGTAGAGCTCCATGTCACACCAACATCTTCAACCGTCCACCAAAATGCACTCTATCCATGCCCCCCACATCAGTCCCACTCCTCCTCACCACCAACACCTCTCCCTCGAAAACCCAGCATCCCCCTGACAGCATGGTCCCATGAGGACAACTGCACCCCACACACTCTGCACAATTTGGCGCCCCCCTCTTCACATGCGATACCCTCTCACCCTCTCACCCTACCACCTACACCAGCCTCTCCCTCATCCTCAGCTCCTACTCGACCCCCACCCACAGACATCCACCTTCAAACTCTTTCCCTTCTCTCAAAGTAGCACGTCTTGCCCTTTATACAGCCGTCACTTCATCCGCTTTCCTCTCGGAACCTCCAACCTTCTCTCACACCCCTCTGGCAGCAAAACACACAAGATGCAGAAAGGGTGACCGGCCCTATCTCTCGACTCTCCATACCGCACCACTTCTTCATCGGTCTAACCTCCCATCCTTTCCCACCCCTACCATCAGACCCTCCCCTCCCCTCTGTCCCGTCTTCACTGCCTTGAACTTGACCTCTCATCCAGTACACCTAAACCCCTAGCGCCCCCAGACTCGAACTACAAACAACTTGCTTGACCACACACACAACTCACATGCACCACTCATCACCCTCCCCTGATCCTCCCCACCACGTCACTCGCATACCTACCACCACCTGCCTACTCTTCCCCCTCCCCATCGACTTAACTCACTCAACCCCTTCAAAGAGTACCTGCGTCCAGACCCCCCACTATCACCCCTCAGTCAGTCTCAACCACCCAGACTGATCCGACCACACCTCCCATCGCAAAGGGTACCCATGTTCACCGAGCATTCCCAGCCACTAGCGTCAAGAAAATCACCTTGCCTCATGAAGTCACATGCCTCCTTTTCAATGCCTGCTTTGTGGTGAGAAAAAGACACAGCATCTCTGACCTCCTATCCTCTGACAATCCAGACCTCATTTGTATTGCCTTTTCCCCTTGCTACTCGCTTATCTCCCACAACAGACCTTCCAGAGGTGGCGGAGAGGCAATCCTCTACAAACCTCATTTCTCCATCTCACTCTCCATCTCACATAAACCCAGACACACAATGTAACCGTGAATCCCTTCTAGTAAAACTCTCGCTACCATTCAACACTCTCTCACAGCCTCCTACTCATATAAAGAACCCCTGGATATGACAGACATTGTGCCAACAATCTCTGCAACTAAATAGCTACCATTCTAGTAAATCACCCAACACTCACACTACTGGGAGAGTTCAATATCGGAATCAATGTGCCCAACAACCCCATGACCCAACACTTGGTGGACAGTCTTGAGGCACTCAACCTCTCCCGACAATACACAGGTCCGACCCACTCTGGTGGTCACACCCTTGATACAATTTTCAGCTCCTATGACCTTGTCTCTATATCTAGTCCCAAACAACTACTATGTGTCCCAACACCGCTGACATCTGATAGACCCTTAACCATTGAATCCTTATACTCCTGGGTTAAAGAATCACTAACTCCTCTCACCCTCTCATGCCCCACAGCCTCTCGCAAAAGACCATTCCCCCAAATAGTTCACGCCCCACCTGAATACATTCAAAAGTCAAAATAACTATCTTGAGTGCAAATGGTGAACATCTAGAACCACTCTCAGCAGATCTATGTCTGCCCACCATCACTGTCATTACAAATTTGAGATCCGAAAGGCCAAAAAAGCCTATTACAATAAACTAATTCTGAACTGTTGCAGCAGCAGCAAAGAACTCCACAAGAGCATCTCTGAATCTGTGAAACCCACCTGCACCTCTGCCCAAACCACACCCACACAAATGCTCTGAGACTCCCTCCCGTTGCATTTTCAAAACACAGCACTTGGCAGGATGGCAATCCTTAACACAAAACTCTCAACCCTCACCCCTTGTCCCACACCTTCCCCTCCCAATTCCTTTGCCCTGATGACTGCAATGCCAGCCTTTGACTCTTTCCACCCCATCTCGAGAGACGAGTTCCTAGATCTACTATCCGGCAGCAGACCCTCTGGGTCCCCCTATACCCCTGTCATGCCTCTCTTCTGACAGAAATATTCTCATCTACTTGCACAGGAGAACAAGCAAGGTCCATACTAAACGACTCCCTCACCTCTGCCATTTTTCCAGAGGCCTTTAAAATAGGGCATGTCAAACCACTTCTAAAAAAGTCATCCCTCGACCCCCTCCTCTCTAAGAATTACAAGATCTCCAACACCAGAACTCTCACGAAACTCATTTACCATTCTGCGTACTCTCAGCTCAACCACTTTGTAGAATCCAACAAACTACTCGACCCCGCTCAATCAGGCTTCGGGCTGTGCCATGGAACAGAAACCACTCTGATCTCGATCTGGGATGATCTGAAGATCATGGCAGACTCAGAGGGTTGTGCAGTGCTGATTTTCTGTGTTCTGTCAGCAGCCTTTGACGCCAGTAACCATTCTATCCTCATTGACTGTCTCCACTCTCTAGGAATCTGAGGCTTGGCACTCAAATGGATTTCCTCTTTCCTCAACAACAGGAAAGAAATCACTTTCCTCCCACCCTTTGTCACAACCGCTCGCACCATGAATAGTGGAGTACGCCAAGGCACCAGCCTCTCTGCTCTCCTTTTCAACCTCTATCTGACGACTCTACCAGGAATCATCCGCACGCACAACTTCACCTGCTACAACTATGCCGACGATACCCATATTATCCTAAGAATTTCCAAGACTGGTTCCAACCCACGTCCCGACCTTGACGTTTGCCTCAGTGATATTGACCAATGAATGACAAGAAACCACCTCCTTCTGAACCCAGCTAAAACTGATATCATGGTGTGCGACAATACTTCCCTTCTCTCACAACCACTCCCAAGGCCACCCTCCCTTTGTACACCCCCTCCAAAATAGTCAAAAACATTGGCTGCACTATGGACTCAGGCCTAACCCTCTCCCGTCAGATCAATAATGTATCAAAATCCTGTTCCTACCACCTCAAACTCCTAAGAAACATTTTCCCTTACCTCACCTATCCTAACAGACTTGCAGCTATTATGTCCATTGTTATGTCGACACAGGACTATGCCAACTCCTTATACTGGGGAGCACCGGCATACTAATTTAATAAACCCCAAATAGCCCAAAATGCTACCACCAAACTCCTTCCTGCTCTGGGACACAGGGATAACATCTCCCCCACTTTCCGTACCCTTCACTGGCTCCCTGTGGGATGAAGGGCCACTTTCAAAACCCTATGAATTACCCACTGAGCTGTGCACAATACCGGCCCAACATACCTTCAAGAGAAGATTAAAACATAACTCCCATCACACACGTTAAATTCAAGCACGGCCCTATTACTAGTGATTACAGCCTCCAATTAAGCCAGTATTGGAGGGTCTTCCTTCTCAACCTTGGCTCCAGCTCTGTTGAACTCACTCTTTCCGTAAAACCTGATTAGGACCATCTAGGGCATCTAGGACATCCTGGACCACGACTTCAATGATATTACATTGGAATGTAATTGCAGCCTGCAGCTACATTCCAATGGTATTGAAGAAAAGAGCTGGCTTCCATCTCAAGATGACAAATGACACTGCTAATCCCCTACTCTTTGCAATCCACCAAGAGGTGACCAAAAAATATTCTACGTCACCCTTACATAAAGACATGACTGCATTTCTTACTGAGATTGGATGGATCCTAAGAGGGAATCTGGTCTCCAGGGAAACCCTTCATATATTGGGTAAAAAAGTGGATTTATGGGATTGGCTTGAGAACTTTGCCCACCTAAGCACTCTTAGGTCCTACCAATTTATTAAATATCGCTTGTTTAGTTACATGAAGCCTCAAGCTTACTTATCCCTGTCCCCCTCCAGTAGACTTAGACGTTTTATTATCCTATTTAGATGTGAGCAACTACCGACCCTGTCTAAGCGAGGCGCTTGGGAAAAAATCCCGATAGATAAACGTATATGTCGCCTCTGTAAAATCACAGAATGTTTAGAGACAGCTAGACATGTACTCACTGGATGTGTTGCACTGAGAGCAATAATTATACGTCATTTGGGGGATTTTGTGCACGATCATGCGACCATTCCTGAAATGCCCTTTTGGCTGTATTGTACCAATACTAGTAATATGCACCTATTCATCGCATTATATAACATCTGGCAACAAGTTGAATTGGAACTAAAATGCGAACTGGAATCATCACAGGATGGATGATGCCTAAGGGAGTGCACAGTGAATCCGTGTGGTAATAGCAATCAAGTGGACAATATAAAGGTTCCATGTATTGCAGTATGATTTTATTTTATTAATATATATGTGTTCACGGTTGAATGGAATATGTTTTAATATTTGTACTATATCTAATTGTAATATGTAAATTATATGTGTAAAGTTTGAAATTATTTCACACTGTATTACATTAAAGAATTTGATTTGATTTGAGTGCAATGCACATCCACATGATACACTGTCACTTCACTTTGTGATAGCATTTCCCAGATGTCTTGCCATAGTCCTTTTCCCCACAATTCTTTGGAGTGAATTTTCCCCCAATTCTTCTGTCATGTCGGCAGCCATTTAGCTATCCCATTTGCCACTGACCATGAATCTGTGCACATGTGACATTGACCAGGTATTTCTTGTTTCAAAGTTTGATATACTGTATAATGTTCTGCAAACTGGCTACTCTTTACTTTACCTGATATGGTTAGGATATTTTTTGTCTTGGGATTATACGACACTGCTTTCCAATAATGCTCAGTTCCTACATAGTGGGATGAGCCATTAGTGAACGAAACATGTTCTGTCTCTTTTACCATCAAATCCCCATTAGATACTCCTTATTTTCCTGGAGACTCATGCATATCAGTCACTTCTTGCGGTTTATAGTCTACACGTGGTACACTAGACACTTGCTCATGTACTTTTGCACCCCCACCTTTTCCACATTTTGCTCTATCTTGGATATACCATTTTCACTTGGTTATACTGGCTTCTTGGGTGTGTGTTTTAGGAAAACTCAAAACCCATTGCATAATCTGGATGTGTGGCATGATCAGCACATCAATTGCCCGGTATCCACAAGAGCACAATAGCATGCTAGGATTCGCTTCTCAAATGGAATGTATCTATCACTAGCCTCAGGTAATTTGTGACTCCAAAATCTTAAGGGAACTCATTTTCGTTCTTGCTTTTGCCACATGCTCCAGTTAGCATAATTATCCTGTACTGACACATTCAATTCCACTCTCCTGACTTCAAAGCCTCAAATCAAGTACACACTGCACAGTGTCTTTTGCTAAGTGAAACACTCTCTTTTGTTCCTCTCATCACTAAAGCTCATACTTTTTTTTGTTTATTGATTTGTTATAGCTGAAAATACAGCCTTTCAAATATGCAAAACAATGTATACATAAAATATATTTACAGTAAAATTAATTTAAAAAGTTTTTTTCCTCAGCATACCAAGGATATTAGTAATTCATAAAATAGGGCATGCTAACATTATTAATTCTTTCTTTCAGAGGCAACATAGACCTTTAGTGGACAGCTGATCATCATGGTAGTCAGAACTCCTTTGTTATATAAACCTGAACGTGAAAGCCTACACCAAAAATTCTGACACCAAGTTCAAGGACTGCATACAAATAATCATTGAGAAACGGCTATCATTAAGAATTTGCCACAGCATGTCAGTATCAAGAATTTGGTAATCTTCAAACAGATGTTGAAAAAATCCCATTAACATTTTTAGCAGACATGGTTCTGCTACATGCAAACCTTTTACACTGAAGGGTTGGTCCCTAAATGATTGCAGCAGACTGCATTTCTCTCTAGTAAAATTGAAGTCACATGCCTCCTTTTCAATGCCTGCTTTGTGGTGAGAAAAAGACACAGCATCTCTGACCTCCTACCTCTGACAATCCAGACCTCATTTTTATTGCTTTTCCCCCTTGCTACTCGCTTATCTCCCACAACAGACCTTCCAGAGGTGGCAGAGAGGCAATCCTCTACAAACCTAATTTCTCCATCTCACTCACCTAAACCCAGACACACAATGTAACTGTGAATCCCTTCTAGTAAAACTCTTGCTACCATTCAACACTCTCTCACAGCCTCCTACTCATATGCAGACCCCCTGGATATGACAGACATTTTGCCAACAATCTCTGCAACTAAATAGCTACCATTCAAGTAAATCACCCAACACTCACACTACTGGGAGATTTCAATATCGGAAGCAATGTGCCCAACAACCACATGACCCAACCTCTGGTGGACAGTCTTGAGGCACTCAACCTCTCCCGACATAACACAGGTCCGACCCACTCTGGTGGTCACACCCTTGATACAATTTTCAGCTCCTATGACCTTGTCTCTATATCTAGTCCCAAACCACTACTATGTGTCCCAACACCGCTGACCTCTGATAGACCCTTAACCATTGAATCCTTATACTCCTGGCTTAAAGAATCACTAATTCCTCTCACCCTCTCATGCACCACAGCCTCTCGCAAAAGACCATTCCCCCAAATAGTTCACACCCCACCTGAAGACATACAAAAGTCAAAATAACTCTCTTGAGTGCAAATGGTGAACATCTAAAACCACTCTCAGCAGATCTATGTCTGCCCACCATCACTGTCATTACAAATTTGAGATCCGAAAGGCCAAAAAAGCCTATTACAATAAACTAATTCTGAACTGTTGCAGCAGCAGCAAAGAACTCCACAAGATCATCTCTGAATCTGTGAAACCCACCTGCACCTCTGCCCAAACCACACCCACACAAATGCTCTGAGACTTCCTCTCGTTGCATTTTCAAAACACAGCCCTTGGCAGGATGGCAATCCTTAACACAAAACTCTCAACCCTCACCCCTTGTCCCACACCTTCCCCTCCCAATTCCTTTGCCCTGATGACTGCAATGCCAGCCTTTGACTCTTTCCACCCCATCTCGAGAGACGAGTTCCTAGATCTACTATCCGGCAGCAGACCCTCTGGATCCCCCTATACCCCTGTCATGCCTCTCTTCTGACAGAAATATTCTCCTCTACTTGCACAGGAGAACAAGCAAGGTCCATACTAAATGACTCCCTCAACTCTGCCATTTTTCCAGAGGCCTTTAAAATAGAACATGTCAAACCACTTCTAAAAAAGTCATCCCTCGACCCCCTCCTCTCTAAGAATGACAAGATCTCCAACACCAGAACTCTCACGAAACTCATTTACCATTCTGCGTACTCTCAGCTCAACCACTTTGTAGAATCCAACAAACTACTCGACCCCTCTCAATCCAGCTTCAGGCTGTGCCATGGAGCAGAAACCACTCTGATCTTGATCTGGGATGATCTGAAGATCATGGCAGACTCAGAGGGTTGTGCAGTGCTGATTTTCTGTGTTCTGTCAGCAGCCTTTGACACCAGTAACCATTCTATCCTCATTGACTGTCTCCACTCTCTAGGAATCTGAGGCTTGGCACTCAAATGGATTGCCTCCTTCCTCAACAACAGGAAAGAAATCACTTTCCTCTCACCCTTTGTCTCAACCACTCGCACCGTGAATAGTGGAGTAACCCAAGACACCAGCCTCTCTGCTCTCCTTTTCAACCTCTGACGACTCTACCAGGAATCATCCGCACGCACAACTTCACCTGCTACAACTATGCCGACGATAGCCATATTATCCTAAGAATTTCCAAAACTGGTTCCAACACACGTCCCGACCTTGATGTTTGCCTCAGTGATATTGACCAATGAATGACAAGAAACCACCTCCTTCTGAACCCAGCTAAAACTGAGATCATGGTGTGTGACAATACTGCCCTTCTCTCACAACCACTCCCAAGGCCACCCTCCCTTTGTACACCCCCTCCAAAATAGTCAAAAACCTTGGCTGCACTATGGACTCAGGCCTAACCCTCTCCCGTCAGATCAACAATGTATCAAAATCCTGCCCCTACCACCTCAAACTCCTAAGAAACATTTTCCCTTACCTCACCTATCCTAACAGATTTGCAGCTATTATGTCCATCGTTATGTCGACACAGGACTATGCCAACTCCTTATACTGGGGAGCACCGGCATACCAATTTAACAAACCCCAAATAGCCCAAAATGCTACCACCAAACTCCTTATTGCTCTGGGACACAGGGATAACATCTCCCCCACTTTCCGTACCCTTCACTGGCTCCCTGTGGGATGAAGGGCCACTTTCAAAACCCTATGAATTACCCACTGAGCAGAGCACAATACCGGCCCAACATACCATCAAGAGAAGATTAAAACATAACTCCCATCACACACGTTAAATTCAAGCACTGCCCTATTACTAGTGATTACAGCCTCCAATTAAGCCAGGATTGGAGGGTCTTCCTTCTCAACCTTGGCTTCAGCTCTGTTGAACTCACTCTTTCTATAAACCTGATTAGGACCATCTAGGCCATCTAGGACATCCTGGACCACGACTTCAATGATATTACATTGGAATGTAATTGCAGCCTGCAGACAAATGCTCAAGGAGATACCGAGCATAGAGACCCCACAAAGCGACTGATAAGTCACCAAGACAGAATTAGGAAATGGGTAACATAGATGGCAACCTTAGAGTCCTGCAGGTGCTAAGATTTGTAATTGTTGACTCACCGCTTTCAGTCTACTGCACAGGCCTAGCCGCCTCTTGCGCAATCAAGCCAATAATACACTTTCACTCCATAACTTGTCCCAACTAAATACCTAATATACAATCCCTCCTTGGTGCTAGAACACCCAGACTCTACACTGCTTCATCCAGCCTATCCTCTAGAGCCACTGCCTCAATGTTACTACGTTGGTGCGATTAACTCCTGTCCTATAACCAACCATCCTGCCTAGACCTTCCCTGCAACCCACCATTAAGTAAAACCAGAGTCTGGGAAAATGAGCCTAATGTGACTACATTGGTGCGAGATAGCTCCTGCCCTATAACCAATTTCCCTGCTTAATCCTATCCTGCAACCCACCATAAACCACAAACAGTGATCCAGAAACCTGCCTAGCTGCTCACATACAAACAATACTCCATGAACACCTCAACATCCTGCTAGAACCCAGCTATACCCCACAAAACATTTGGCAAAGCTGTACACATAAGCGTCCTACACAGGCCTAATGCCGTCAGTGACCAACCACCAGACTGCACACATCCAACTGATCTCTCAATACCACCACACTGAGGGTTAGGATGCAGCTACCATCAGGCAATAACATCATCTGCTTACATATTGAGTGCACCCAAGCACCCTACGTTACCCTACTCTCTCGACTGACCTGGACTACGGTCCCCAAGTGTGTTCAACATACAAGTGCTTTGAGCTCATAACAATGATATATAGAGCGCTGCAAAAATACCAAATAACATAACATAACATTATGAATAGGTAGCACTTGGTCTCTGCTGTTCATTACAATGGGCCTCATCAAGAGTTGGGCGGTAACACCAGCGCTATTAACGCTGGCGCTAATAGCCCTACTGCCAAACCCCCCGGCGATATTAGCGCTGGATCATGGGTTTGGCGGAAGGTTTATTGCCCATTCACCGTTAGGCCCATTCGGGAATTCATCATTCCCAATAGCTAACGGGGAAAATTTGCGCCGTTTGGAAATCAATTTGAGTCAAGTCAATTTGGAAATCCGCCGTCTGTAATCGTGCCGAAAATCAGCAATTTTGCAGCGGATTTCTGGGGGGAAATCCGCCAAAGCCATTATGTGGCGGACCCTTAAATGCGGCAGTAACAGCGCTACCGCCGCATTTAAGGGTTACCGCCAGACTTGTGATGAGGCCCAATGACTTTAATTTCTCCTTTGTAATCAGCATATATTATTCCTCTCAATACGTGGATGCCCTTCAATGCTAATCCAGATCTAGGGCCAATCAATCCCATGTGTTCTGGTGGAATCTGTACTCCATTCCCAGTATCAATTACTATTATACCTCTTGGTTCTAACCTGATTTCTTGATGAGCATGCAAGTCTACCCCTGAAGATTCTGGGCTTGCGTGGTAGGGAGCTAAAGCACCTGGCATCATCTCTCAGAATTACAGATTCTCTTCAGCTGAATTAGGTTGCATCTGTAATGCTGGTGTTCCCATTCACACCAAAGGTGTCTCATTCTCATTAAATGGTCCATTATTCAAAATCTGCACAGTATCAAACACACAATCATGACAGCCTGCCAGGCTGCCATTGCCTGATTTGCGCAGTTGCTCTTTCAACAAACCATGCATGCGTTCAATCAAACCTGCTGCTTCAGGGTTATAAGGTACATGATAGAGCACTTCAATGCCCTTCAGCGACCAGATGCCTGCGGGTTCGGTGTGTTTTACAAATGTCAAAATAAATAATTACATGTTTTTTTCTTCACAATATTCCTGAATCAACTTGCCTTTAAAGTGTGAGCCAGTGTCACTCTGAATTTGCAAGGGCACACCGTAATAAAACGTAATGTGATATATTAATTCAATGGTGTTCAGTTGTGTGGCTCTCTTACATCATAGTACCATCAGATACCCAGAACATGTTTCTACAATTGTACAAGCATACTGAGAACCTTTACTGATTGGCAGAGACCCAATATAATCGTTCTGCCAGATTGAGTAGGCAACATGCCTCTTTGTAAAGCGCACTGGACAATATGAGGATGGGTCTATGCTGCTGGTGGTCACAGACAGGAAATTGCAGAATGGTTGCTTTCACTACCTCTAACAGGAAATGAATTCCCCAAGCGTGTGCCCACCTGCCAGTAGCCTTCTCTCCCGTGTGTCCACATTTCTGTTGAGCCCACTTGGCCAAACCCTCCAAATCGCCCTTCTGAGCCTCTATGTCCACAGAGGAAATCTTTGTCTGTTCGTCTGCAACAAAATTGCACCAGAATTCTAATGAGTCAGTAGTGCAATGCACATCCACATGATACACTGTCACTTCACTTTGTGATAGCATTTCCCAGATGTCTTGCCATAGTCCTTTTCCCCACAATTCTTTGGAGTGAATTTTCCCCCAATTCTTCTGTCATGTCGGCAGCCATGTAGCTAGCCCATTTGCCACTGACCATGAATCTGTGCACAAGTGACAATGACCAGGTATTTCTTGTTTCAAAGTTTGATATACTGTATAATGTTCTGCAAACTGGCTACTCTTTACTTTACCTGATATGGTTAGGATATTTTTGTCTTGGAATTATAGGACACTGCTTTCCAATAATGCTCAGTTCCTACATAGTGGGATGAGCCATTAGTGAACGAAACATGTTCTGTCTCTTTTACCATCAAATCCCCATTAGATACTCCTTATTTTACTGGAGACTCATGTATATCAGTCACTTCTTGCGGTTTATAGTCTACACGTGGTACACTAGACACTTGCTCATGTACTTTTGCACCCCCGCCTTTTCCACATTTTGCTCTATCTTGGATATACCATTTTCACTTGGTTATACTGGCTTCTTGGGTGTGTGTTTTAGGAAAACTCAAAACCCATTGCATAATCAGGATGTGTGGCATGATCAGCACATCAATTGCCCGGTATCCACAAGAGCACAATAGCATGCTAGGATTCGCTTCTCAAATGGAATGTATCTATCACTAGCCTCAGGTAATTTGTGACTCCAAAATCTTAAGGGACTCATTTTCGGTCTTGCTTTTGCCACATGCTCCAGTTAGCATAATTATCCTGTACTGACACATTCAATTCCACTTCTCCTGACTTCAAAGCCTCAAATCAAGTACACACTGCACAGTGTCTTTTGCTAAGTGAAACACTCTCTTTTGTTCCTCTCATCACTAAAACTCATACTTTTTTTTTGTTTATTGATTTGTTATAGTTGAAAATACAGCCTTTCAAATATGCAAAACAATGTATACATAAAATATATTTACAGTAAAATTAATTTAAAACGTTTTTTCCCCAGCATTCCAAGGATATTAGTAATTCATAAAATAGGGCATGCTAACATTATTAATTATTTCTTTCAGAGGCAACATAGACCTTTAGTGGACAGCTGATCATCATAGTAGTCAGAACTCCTTTGTTATATAAACCTGAACGTGAAAGCCTACACCAAAAATGCTGACCCCAATTTCAAGGACTGCATAAAAAGAATCATTGAGAAACGGCTATCATAAAGAATGTGCCACAGCATGTCAGTATCAAGAGTTTGGTATTCTTCATACAGATGTTGAAAAAAATCTCATTCTTTGGGCTAATAGCGGTGGACATTCAGCAATCAAATGCTTTATTGATTCAACTTGTAATTTGTTAAGGCAAAATCTACATCCATTATTTTGGGTAATATTACGCCTAAATAAAATTCCATTAGTGTGCCATATACCCTCAGCCTCGGATACTGAGCTCTGCACTTCAGATCAGTAAATTTTTAGCAGATGTGGTTCTTCTACATGCAAACCTTTTACACTGAAGGGTTGGTCCCTAAATGATTGCAGCAGACTGCATTTCTCTCTAGTAACAATCCTATTTCATAGCCAGATCTTTTTCTTTTTTACCTTAAGTGGATTATCAATCAAAAGCCTCACAGACTCATACTTCTTTTGCATCACTTTGTAGAGTGGAGCCAATTATAGCCCTAAATGTGGTATATGCTGTCTCCAAAACCCAAACAGACCTATGAACTGCTGAGCTTCTTTCCTGTTCACAGGTGTGGTAAACTCAAGTATCTTTTGCCAGGCTTTCAGCACCATCTCTTGATGCCCATTATGCCACTGAACTCCCAGAAATATCGCAGTTTCAGCTGGCCATTGAATTTTGTTAGGGTTAATCTCCGACCCTTCATTCTTCAGCCCGTCAATGATTACTTCTAACTGATTTTGCACACTTTGCTAATCTTTGCCCTGAATCAAAATGGTATCAATGTAATGGGATATCTGTATTTCAGGTTTTCATGGTATTTTGTCCAAATGTTCTGCCACCAGCCAGTGACAAATGTTTGGGCTGTGCAAATACCCCATAGGCAACCTCGTGAAGGTATACTACCGCCCCCTCCAGGAATATGAAAACTGTTCCTGGCACTCGTCAGCAATTGTCATAGAGAAAAAAAACATTTTCTAAATCTAACACAGCATACTATGTTCCCTCAAATATGTGCACGTTCTCAATCAAAGTGATAGCATCTGGTACTGCAGGGGCTAATTGAGGAGTGTATTTGTTCAATTCTCTATTAACCACAGTCATTCCCCAACTCCCATTCCCCTTTTCATAGGCCAAACCTGGTTATTCCAAGCGGTAGTAACTGGGCATAACACTCCTGCTCCTACATATTCCTTAATGGTGTCTAAAATGTCCTTATGTCCTTCAGGAATACAGTATTGCTTCATGCATACACGCTTTGTGGCCAAAGGCATGTACACCGATGGAATTTTCAATTTGTCTTCAGTAACAAATGTACAAGTCAATGGGCCTCATTACGAGTTTGGAGGCAGCCATGCCCTTAATAATAAGGGCATGGCTGCCTCCAAACTCAGGTCTGGGTCCGGGTTCCCTGAATGGGGAAATGCTGGGCCATTCTGACCTTGGAGGGCACAGTATTTCCCCATTCAGGGAACCCAGACCAACCCCATTCCCATTTGAGCCCCCATAGGGCTCAATGGGAATGAGGAACATGCTAACAACGGGCCCGCTCATGACGGGCCCGTTGTTAGCATGCTGGATTGCTTGCGGGACCCGCTAAGGATGCCTGGTAAAACCAGGCATCCTTAGCGGGTCCCGCGAGCAGACCTCGTAATATGCAGTAAGGGGTTAATGGCTCTGGTGCCTTTACCGGCACCGTTAACCCCTTACCGCCCACCTCATAATGAGGCCCAATGTGTTCACACCAAATTGATATGTTTTACCTACATGTCCCAAAGTCAAACCCCTCCAGAATGTCATAACCAATTATGTACTCAGGTACACTTGATATTTCTGCTTTAACATATTGCCTATCTTCATCTCCACTCCTGTCTGTACTGTGGGTGTTTCCTTTCACCCAGCCCATTAATGGTAAAGTGTTGACCTTTAAATCTTGAAGGATTTGCATGAATCAATCGCTGCACTGGTATCTATCAAAGCATGGAACTCATGTGTGTTGGTAGGCTTCCAAAATATCTTAACATTAACATGAGGTTATCTGTTAACTTTTATACAATCATACACTGCCATAGCTTGGACATAATCCTAGTCAAATTTGGAATGAGTGTATCCGGACTCACACTTTAACAATGCACTCACCACTTTTCTCAAATCAGCATGTGTTGCCCGGTACTTGGAAGGGGTCCCCATAGAGCCTTCTTCCTGTTCCTCTTCAGGAGGAGCCGAAGGTGAAGTGTCCCTTTTTGGAACCTGTCTCTTAACTTGTTAATTATTCTCCTTCCCAGCAAGCCCTCTCTTTTTGTATAGCTCATACATGCCCCTGGTTTCAGTACCATCAATTTCCGCCTGTGGTACACCATCTTGCAACAATGCCAAATACGTATCCTTTCTTGACGCCCGGGAGTCTCTACTATCTTGTCTCATGCCTTCCATTCTTCTCTCATTGATGTCCTCTCTCCCTCAAGGTCTATCCTCACCTTTGACCCATTCATCCGGCTCTGACCGTTGCCAAATGGCATCAACACCTCATCAGTTGGTTTTCCAGTCATACCTACTAACAAAGTCATAATGACACTCCTACATGTAGGTGGGGCAGTTGTCATCACCATATTTCTGGTTGAAACTGACAATGGCACCACCCCCAGATGTATCAGTTCACCTACATGAATAGCTTTCTTCATAGCATGCTCTCTGATTTTCTGAATTGCATCTTTTAATGTGTACCACTTCTTTTCCTCACTTGGCCAATCCTTGGTAATAGGATAGTTGCGGGTACACCCTTGGGCCGCTAGGTGCAACAGAGGCCCTGCCCACAATACTTCTTGTATATTGGTGTCATTGGACAGAGGCAGGAAGCTTGGGGAATCTGTGGAGTCTACCAACATGCCCCTGGCACCCTCATGAAATGAAATGAAATGATAGTTTATTTATATTGCGCTCGTGTTTCAGAGCGTGACCAGGCAAAAGGGGAGGGGAACAAGGGAGAGAAAAAACTGAAAAAAACAGCGATCTTACTAGGCCCAGTGACATTTAAGAAAGTGCAAGTGCATTGGAAAGGAAAATGGGGGAAAAGTGTGAAGCAGAGGAGAGAAAAACAAATAAATATTAAATAGAATAAATAATAAATAAGGGCTTTAAACCATTGTAGTGCAGCCAGCAAGTGGCAGGTGAAAGTTAGTCAGCAAGGTATATCTGATAAGATCAGATGAAACGTGGGAGGGGGACTGTATGGGTACAGATGCATAACCCTAGTGCAGATGGTGGCCTGGAGGCAGTGCAGGAGGGTGGCAGGGTGAGCAGATACCTGGGCCCGAAAGAACAGAGGGTGGCCAGGTGCACAATGGCATGAGAAGAAACAGATCAACAGGGGAGAAGGGGGGCAAATGCAGAGGCAAAGAGGAAGGTCTTGAGAGGTTTCCGGAACCAAACATGTTTTTCCTCAAGTTTCAAGGTGGCCGGGAGGCTGTTCCAAAGGGCGGCACCAGCCGAAGACAGGGATCTACCCCCAGCTCGTTTATTTTTGCAAAACGACTAACCCTGAGGGAGTTAGAAGTAGAGAAGCGAAGGGCTCGAGAGGGGAGGTATTTACGGAGGGATAGTTGAAGGTATATTGGACCCAGGCCCCAGAAAGCCTTGTGGACAATGCAGAGGGTTTTACATGTAATCCTTGCATCCATTGGGAGCCAATGAAGGGATTTCAAGGATGGAGAGATACGATCCCAGGGCTTGAGGCCAAGGACAAGTCTCGGTAGTCCTGTTCTGGATTAGCTGTAGAGGGCGGAGAATGGAGGCAGGTAGATTTAGGAAGAGGCTGTTACAGTAATCCAGTTTGGAAAGAACCAGAGCTTGGGAGACCGTGAGCTTTTGCGGGAAGGAGAGGAAAGTTAGAGTACCTCTAAGGAGGTGAAGTAAAAAGTTAGATTTTTTGGAGACATCAGAGATGTGTGCGGAGAAGGAAAGAGTAGAGTCAAAGATAATCCCAAGGTTCTTTGCCACGCAAGTGGGGGTGGGAAACATTCACACCATTCAAACATTCACACTCATCAAACATTCACACCATTCATGTAAGCAAGGGCTTGCCTGATATCTGCCTCAACTGAGTAATAATATCCCCAATCTCTCGTGTGTAAACTTCCAGTGTAGTCAAATCCACAACTCCCTCCTACGGGTTCTGGGGATGGGGGCCATCCCTAGGCCTCATTACTGGTTTGGGTGTTACTGGGCCTCATTACGAGTCCAGCGGTACCCGCAGCGGTAAAACCACCTGGTTACCGCCGGATGCGTATTACCATTCCGCCTTTGTGACTCCCGGAATTACCAGAGCATTACAGCCCCGGGGTCCCAGGAGTCACAGAGACGGAATGGTATTAATCCCCATTCCCATTGAGTCCCATAGGACCCAATGGGAATGGGGAAGTGAAAAAACCGGCACCATCTCATGATGGTGCTGGTGTTTCCACGTCCGCCTGCAGGTGGGAAGATCACCTCCCGCCTACAGGACTCGGGATCAGGCAGTCCGGAATTAACAGTGGCGGCGGGTTTACCGCCACTGTTAATTCCAGACCGCCCGACCCATAATGAGGCCCACTGTCTTTTTGTCAAGTTTCAATTTAGATTCTGCATCCACATTTGGACTACACTTCAAGTCAATGGAATTCCAAATATCACCATCCCACTGATCAGGGTCCCAATCTACCTCTACATTGTTAATTACAGCTGCTACCTTCCTTTTATTTATATTACCTCAGTGTTTTTTATATTTATACTGAGCAACCCTGGTAGCTGCCTGCTCACCCAGTGGAATGTATGTGCTTTTGTTGCATTAATCAGATGTGATTTTTAGCAGCTAATTCTTTCTCTAAATGCAAAATATCTTTATTCAGTTCAACATTTCTCTGGTTCATTTTTCTATATGCATGCAATAGCATCTACCCCCACCTCCCCAGCAGAGCAAATTAATTTCCCTTCTCCACTGAAACCTGATGTAAACAAGACAAAAGCTCTGCAGGTCCTGCCTCACCTAGACTTTCATCCCACGGTTCACTCAGCCCTGTGACGCATGCCCATTCTTGAGACAATTTATAATATGGGTTCTTGGCCCACCCTGGGATCATGACACCAAGGCATTCTCCACCAGCGGAGAATCCCTTGTCTTTTTTATTGAACTATATATTCATGTTTACAATAAATAACAATGCTCTATGTACAGTAACTTATTCACTTCAATCTGGATGCAGTCACGCAAAGCGCACATACAAAACACTTATTAAGGCAGCCTGACTCCCACTGTAAAAGGGAATAAAAAAACTCACTCTTACTATACATTTTGCCCACCAACGTTCAAGCACAGATTCCTGGATGGCTGGAATTCTTCATCACAAGGCACCCTGCTCACAGCACCAAATGTTCAGAAATGCTCTGCAATACTTTCCTCTAGTCTGGTAGTGGATTGGAGCGTGTAGAGCTCTGTTCTCCGATCTCCGTGCTGCTGCCTGCCGAGACCTGCAAGTAGATTGCTGGGATGATGTCTGGAATATGCCGCCGTGACTGGTAAGCTGATTCAGTCTGCTGCCCACGGGATGCAAAGGTATATAATACAATGACTTGTGGTGAAGTGTTCTGACATCTGTCCTGATATGGGTAATGTTATCTCATTCTCACTAATTCAACTTCTTGCATTTTGTATAGAAAGCTGACTGACAGCAAGCAGAATAATATACCATAGTGGCGACTGCGGGCCATTGTGCCTTTGAACCGCTGTAGTAACGATTGTAGTGGTACTTGCCATCTTAACGTGTAAGCATACCTGAGAAAGAAATAGGTGATAGTTAGCGGTTTAGTTGGACTTCAAAACACTTATTTTACAGTGTGATTTTAAGTATCATTTTATTACAGAGCAACATTTCCTCTTTATAAATATGAAACTCAAACAGCTGAAGAGAACAGGACTACGAAGTGAGTCCATTGGAAAAGGCAAGCGTGTGAGTCGCGCACAACGGGCAAATATACTGTCACATGATGGTCCAAGAAGGAAAAAGGGCAAGCGTGATAGTGCTGTTGTTTAGTCCCCTGAATCTCAACAAACAGACATCTCTGGTTTCTTCTCAGGCTTAGGAAATATAAAATCTGTAATATCGGCCATTTTTTTTTTTTTTTATTTTTTTTTTAGTCTTTTTTTCACTTCAGTCTCAAATGAATGGACGTGAAACAAGCTGAACCCTTAAAAGTTACAGATGAGAGGAATAAACGGGATTAGCGCCATGAGCAATCCTTTTTCAACAACCATTCACTTGACAACACGGGCTCACTTTTGGCATTATGTGATGCCATCAGAAGGAATTCCCTCAACCTGTGCTTTTTTGCAAAGAAAGGTGAGAGTCAGTTCAATAACCTATCTGCTAGCCCTAATCTAGCTGTATTGAATACACTTGAAACCCAAGGAGCTACATCAGGAGGCAAGTCTGTGGTGGGCAGACACATTAAAGATCTATTCATCACACAAGCAAACCTGGCTACAATGGATATGTTGGCAACATTGACTGCTAAAGTTGAGGCATTGTTTACTTTATGCTTGGTGATGGCCTCCGATCAAAATGATTATATTCCCTCACAACGAAGTTGATAATCAATAATGAGGATTATATGGTGATTAAACCTCAGTCTACTACTTCTACAACAAAACAGAATTCTTACTCTTAGTATGTCTGTCCTAGGGCTAGCTTGGTCCACATCAATAAAGTTTTAGCAAAGGCACAAACACAAGAAGAATTAAAAACACAAACTGATGTTATAACAGTGCCAGATGAATCACACACATTGTGGAGTAAACAGGGTTCGGTAAATATTGCTGCAGTATCTGAAGAGGATGTTATCGACGCATTATGCGCCCAAATATCTATGATGGAAGCAGTCTCCCCATCTACTGACAAGGGTCAGTACACTAATGAACCACAGATACTAACTCATGTAGCACATGGGAGACTGCCAGTAGAGATTAAAAGAAATGTACATGACTTTTTGACAGCGTCTGTAAGGCGACAAGGACCTAATGGGCCGAAGGTAATCTTGAGACATCAATATGATGGAACAGAAATGTCAGTCATACTGAATGGCCCACTAGATAGATGGGTGCATTTTCAAACACCTATTTCCCCTGAGCTCACTACCCGTAGCCCCTCAGCATGGTCTATGATAGATCAAAAAACAGACCACCAGTCAAGAGATCCTCCTAAACTGGCTAATACGAACAGAGTACCAGCTGAGCCCTCTAGCCGGGCACATTACCAAGATCGGAAAGTAAGGACCTGGCACCCAAGCCAGGCTAAATGGGTATCTAGGCTACAACCACCACCCATGGTCCCGATACCAGCGATTGGAATAGTGAAACATCTGCGAACGTTTGATGCCCAGAAGAACATGCCTCATGAAGAAATGGTTGGCAATGAAAGAAATATACTACGTCAAGCCATAATTGGTCCTACAAAGTTAGGCCTCACAGTAAGGCTAGAGGAGATCAATACGTCTGATGCCAGCCATGTTTTCAATCATGCAGCGCTATTGAGACTTTGGTCTACCATGCATTGGTTATCATCAGTTACTAATAAAGATATTGCGCAGATAAAACTCCCAAGAATTGGGAGTACAACTAATTGGGTGTTGATCGTGTTTGTATCCACTGCTGCTGTATCCCTTATGTGGGCAAATGCCCAAGCGTTATTAAATGTTGATCTTCAATTGACCATATGTAAGCAACAAGCTGGGCATATATGTAATGAGGGTATAACGCAACATCACGGTGAAATCCAGATTTCACAAGCCATGTTTTGGAAACCGATTGACAAAAGTAAGTTGCCTGGATATTGAGATTTACCATCAACCTGACCACTGCGCATTGCAAGTTGGAATACGCGTGGGTATAGCCATATACTAAATTATGTCAGCTCACTGAGACAGCTACAATTGTTTGCTATCTTTATGTTACAAGAAACATTATTTGATTGTTCCTTATTTGTGGAGGGCTATCATATTTATCAAGAATTAGCCCACAGAGGTAATGAAGGTAGAGTCTATGGTGGTTCAATGATAGGCGTGAAACAAAAACTGTGTTCTAAGCGAGTAATAGCACACTCAGCAAAAGGAAGTGTATTGGCTATAGTTTTTGACCAAGAGAATTGTAATGCCAATTGGAAGCTACTATTGATAAATGTGTATGTTACACCAAGTGTGAAGGACCTAGATGAAATACTAGATAGCATGGAATGTATTTTGCTAACTATAAACAAACGAAAGGCTTGAAAATGTCGAGAGTGGGTGCTGATCTAAACTCCAGATGTACAGATAATTCATTTTGCTGGTTATGATAATGTAGCAAAAAGAAGTGTTATGTTACAGGGAAGTGGAAATGCAAAAGGCACCCATTGGATATCCTTTTTAAGGCAGTGGGACATGTGGATGCTAAACGGAAGATCCGAAGGTGATATCTCAGGTCCTTACACCTGGAAAGGAAATAATTGCTTAGCCACTTTGGACGACCTGTTTGGTAACAACACATGTCTAGAGAAAGTACAGAAACTGATAGTAAAGCATACCGAATATAGTGAATATGATATACTTGCACTAGATATTAACATCCCGGCCTATGAAGAGAGACCAAGCGGATGTAAAGATATCATATTTATTCATGCAGGTAATACTCTCCACTGATCTGGTAAAGATTAATCATTTGATCACCGATTCCTCCTAATGATGGAATTTGTTAACATGAACTTAGATGAGATAGAAAGCGTGTTTTATAAATTGACCAGGAATATTGGTGCTATGACAACGTTGAAGCAAGTGGTTTGTAATACAAATCCATACAGATTTTATTAAGACCATTTGTGATGCCAAACGAGCCACGCATGAAGAATTGTGAAATTTAAAAAAGTTAGGGCATTGCACCTGGTGAAATAGCTCAACAAGTCATTAGACGTAATTATCAAAAAATGGCTCAAGCGATGGAGGTATTCCATTCGAAACAAAAACGAGCAACAAATGATCAAAGCACTTTGCAGTACTAGCTCGAAGCTTATTTGTGATAAATTAGAGAAAGCAAACGGAGAAGTGGGCCAAATGGACTAGCCAACCCAGTACTTAAAAAAAAAAAAAAACTCAGAACAGTGGGCCAGATTGTTGTGCCTACTATTTACGAAGGTTTGTCAGGCACAGTGTATCCCAGACTCATGGCAGCATGCAGTATTGCTCCAGGTCTATAAGAAGGGAGATTGAAGCCTACCCGAGAATTACAGATTGCTATCGCTACACGATGTCACGGGCAAATTATTCTCAACATTTGTACATAAAGCCCTACAGATATGGGTACACAAAGCTAAGATCTTGCACTATACTCAGACAGGCTTTGGGGCAGGATCTAGCACAATTCACAACCTTAGGATACTTGACTCAATTTAAGAGAAACATGTGACGCTGTCAGTCCAGCACTTTAGAACTGCGTTTGACAATGTTGATCGAATGAGACTCTGGAATAAACTGAGCGAATGGGGTTGTCCACCTTGGTTGATGAACATCCTGAAGAGCCATTACCAGAATACACAGGTGAGGGTCCGATTAACAGAGGATGGTACCACCTCAGCCCAGATACAGATCCATAAAGGGGTGAGACAGAGATGTACGGCATTGTTTTATAACCTGTATATGGGCGCTCTCCCATTATGTTTATTGCCCACTGTTGGTTGCTGCTCGAAGTGGGGCAGACAGCCTGTGCCATGCTTACTTTATGCAGACGACCTTGTCTTGTTAAATCACACTTACTCAGGTGCAAATACGATATTTGGTGCATTATGTAAATACGCATCTGAGAATAAGCTGAAAATGAACATGGAAAAAACAAAAATATTGGCAGTGACTGCAAATAAAAGTGATGTGCCCTAGTTTTGATACCAGGAAAGGTGGAATATATAGACACATAACCATACCTCGGTTTGAATGTGTGTCGGAGTATAACATATAACCATATTGTGGAAGCAAAGAAAACAAAAGCCACAATACTGACACATTTAATTGTACATTGTGCAAGGGAAACTGCAGGCTTAACATTTTATTGAATGCTTATATTATACAAAGAATGGTTTTGTCCTAAGCTTTGGAACTGAGAGATCTTGCATGGCTAGATATAGTGGCGGGACAGTTCTGGAAAAGGACTTTGAGACTCAGCCCTGCTACACCAGTGCAATATATCCGACTGGAACTATGGCTGAAAATACACTTGAATCCCCAATGCCAGATTCTCCAGCTGCTGGAAGACAATACGGGTAACACCGATAGCTTTGAAAAATTGGCTGACAATCTATTTAAGGCTATTGGTTGGTGTCCTGATTATGCGAAAATAATTCTTATAAAATGTGTTTTATAAGAAAAATCAAATTATGGGATTGGGCTAGTAATTATGCCCATTTGGACTCCCTTCGTAGTTATACATGTGTAGCTGGAGTAACATCAATTTCTTAGACAGTGTCCAGATCTTGCAGTCCTGTTCTTTCGATTAAGATTACACATGAATCAATTGCCAATTCTGGCTTCAATTGGAGCGCAATTAAAGCTTCCTTTAAGGAAAGATGTTGCTGAATCTGTAAGAAAAAAAGATATTCTTGAGACCACTCGACATATTTTTACAGAATGCTTGGCCTTGGGAGTCGAGTACATGACTATTTTGGGACCATTCGTACATGAATACGAGTCCAGTAAGCGTGATCAATTCTGGCAGCATTGTTTGAATACAGAGAACCAGAGGGTTTACCTAGCCTTATATCTGTTATGGGTGAACATATAAAAAAAAAGTCTACCCACAGATACCTAGATGATAAATATTGGGTTCCTAGTATAAAGTCTTATACAAACTGGTGATACTAGAAGCAAAATGGAACAGCCGTGGTTTTATATGATTTTAATGTTTTAAGATTTGAATGTTTTCATTGAAAACTGTAAATTGTTAAACTATTTTAAATAGTGAGACAACGTGTTTCAACTGACCGACTACTCAAAGTATGCTAAGTATTACATAGTTTTAGCTTGTTTCATTGAGTTATATGTGAGCTACATTTGAGATAATTGAGATATGTGTTGCAAATGTAATGATGCAGTATAACATGTGTAATTTAAAATATGTTATTTAATTCCAATTTTAATTGCAAACATTAAATATGTAAGTTTAAGTTCAGGTATAAGATATAATGTTTGAATTTTGCAAAGTGTTTATGAAACTAAACAAACAAATAAATAATAATAATAATAATTAGTCGTATGTCCCTCAACTCTTCCTTGATATCATTGAATCCCTTGATGGTGGTATTGATTATCTGCAGGAGCTCCCATCTCGTAATCTGCAACCACTTGGCGTTGGCCATTGTTTGGATCCCATGAATGAATATAGTCGTAAATATTGAAGCAGTCTTACTGAACAACCTGTGTCCATACGGAATGGCTTCATATGCTTCTATTGGTTTGGCTGAAAAGTAATTCTCTATTCTGGTCCGATTGAGAAACTCAAGCGATCTTCTCTTTCTCAAATGGGCATCTGCTTTTGGAAATTCTCCAATGTTCAGGTCACTCTGAGGAATCACTAATGCTGGAACATGGATGAGCACCGACGAGCATACTCCTCTCCAATCCTTGGCCAGCTTCATTTAGGCCCTAGACCCACAAGCCCAACCTTCTTCCATCCTGGAAACGTCAAGTGTAGTTCTGCAGTCCTTCTTGTCTCTTGCATGATGTCTTCGGAAGCACACTGTTGCATTAGCCAATGGGATTCCAGCCATGTGGCCTGATTCATCTTCTACCCATGTTAGCAGTTTGACAAGCATAGCCCATGACTTCAAACACGCATCGTTCGCCATCTGTACCTTTTTTGTACATATTCTGACTTCAGTAGTTGAGCTGCACAGGACATCAGTCCTTCTTCCCATCCCTTCTTGGATTTCACTCGTCCATAGGCTAAGATTTGAGTTTGCTCCCAACAACCAGGTGATCCAGCTATTTCTGTCGCATCGGGGAAATTCATTTTCTTCATCTCTTCTATTACCACCTCACCCTGTCCTGTTGCAGGTGCTTGCTCTTCCGCCCAGGTTCCTTTTCCATCTGTGTGGTCTTGATATAGTGATCCAGGGATGGAAACGACAATTTCTATCTCCATCGTAAAGTGGCCCAACTTCCTTGAAATTTTCCTCTGGTCATACATGCTGCGAGATGGCTGAGGCACCTAGCATTGTGTTCTGGAACTTCTCTGGCCATGAAAGTTTGCACTGTATTCATGGCATATGGTATCAGAGAGCAGATGTAGCAACTCTACTTAGATGTTCTTTCGCCCACTTCTCGCATGTGTTGATACCACATATTATTCTTCAAGTGTGCTGCATTATCTAGATGGGTAATTATCCCCCTCACTATCTTCCTCTGCATCTCTTTTGTGTCTCCGAAAGGTTGTGTAATAATCATGAAGCAAATCAAAAGTAGTTTTCATAGTGCGGAGAACCATAGGGACCTCTCCTTCAGTGGATGTACCAACATTATAGAGAGTATGAAAGACAAGGAACAGAAAGACAAAGGGGGTCAATACGAGGTAGGCGGTAATGGAAAAATGAAGCTGGTAAGGGATTACCGGCACCGCATACCACTCCAGGCTATTATGAACCAACAACCCAGTATCAGCACCACCGCTGATATCGTGCACCCCCGTGCTGGCATGCGCGCGGGCGCGCGGACATTCGGTCCGGCAATACCAGGATGTCGCTAACAGGAGGACATCACAAATGCAAATACTGGTATCATGAAGGCGGTAATAAGGGACACCGGTATGCCGGCATCATCAGAATTGCGAAACACCTGCAAACAGCAATGTGCAGTGTTCCCAACTGCCACAGGTGCACACAATCAGCACAGGTAGAGGCAATGGAGTCTGGCCCAGCACAAAAGGAGCACACCCACACACCACACCCCTTACCACACCAAAATGATTCCACTTGCAGTAGTAATAATGGGGCTGGAGGACATGCTTGCATTGCTACACCAGCAACAACAACAACATGCACCACAGAGGAGATGCAGGAGCAGAAGAAGGGTGAGATAGGCCCAGCAAGCCCCACCAGTGCAGCCACTGGTTCCACGCAGGCAGCCCCCAATCCCTTGCATCAGAGCCAGTCCATTCAACCTAACCCCTGATCAGATCCACAACCTGTACCGTCTGGACCTGGACACCATCACCACCATTTTGGACATGATACACATAAATATTGTCAGCCTGATTGAAATATGCACTGCCATCCCCCCTCTACTGAAGGTAGTGTCTGTGCTCCACTTCCTGGCCACAGGCACCTACCAGCACACAGTGGGGCACATGCATGGGATATCACAAACCTTATTTTCTCGCATGCTGAACCAAGTGCTGGATGCCCTCCTGAAGCACTCAAGGAACTACATATCCCTACAACGGACTGCCCAGGAGATCTTTGACACGAAAGTTGCCTTCCATGCACTGGCAGGCATGCCAAATTGTATTGGTGCATTTGACTGCACCCATGTAGAATTGGTGGTCCTGCATGCCACGGAGGAGGTGTACCGCAATCGTTAGCTATATCACTCCATCAATGCAGAGATGGTATGTGACTTCAGCAAGATCATCACACATTGTTGTGCCCGATTTCCCGGATCAACTTATGACTCAATGGTCCTGCTGAACTCCACGCTACCACGCTACATGGAGCTACATGCAGGATGTCGTGCCTGGCTGCTTGGTAAGTTGCATGACAGGCACATGGCAGTGTAATAGGGGGAGAGATGCACACTCCACCATGGTGTCATTGTTGTGGTGGCAGCACAAAGTCCACATCGCAAAACACTGTGCCCCAAAGCATCCCAAACTGAACATGACTACCAATCCGCATAGCAATGATGGAAGTTGCACACCAATTACAGCATGCCTAATTTACAACCAGCCCACATCCCACAACATGTTCACCACCCATCATCAGACCTGACCCTCCGTAACACAATCCAGCAACATGCGGTAAGTATGCACAATGTAAATGTCTGCAGCAATTCACAACACAGGACAACCATCCATGAGAGTGCACACATCAATTCCACCAAGGGAATACACTGCTTGTCACATGGCCACCAGCACAGTAGCGCTGCATGTCACCATAGGCATAATAAGCACTGAATGACAAATAATGCTGAGACTCCTGGCAACGCTGCCAGTAACAAAATGATACTAATCACTACACATCACATAATGATAACAAACACAGCAGAATACATCCACAGTGCATGAAGAACATCAAGGGAGTGTACACCCTGTATCAACTAGAAGACGCAACCCACATCATAAGACCATGGCACAGCACACATTGTGGCAAGGTAAAATTAGTGCATACAACCAGGGACATGTGCATGTGAAAAATAAAAATCTGCAGGCATGTGTGATCAGCACAGGTGTCCATCAGGCATTGACTTACACATACCTTATTTTGCACCCATGCAGGTTACATTGGCTATGCCTTGAAGACGTGGCTCCTCACCCCTGTCCGGAACCCGCAGAACAGGCACGAAGAGGGCTACAATTGTTCCCATACCTGTACCTGTGTGGTCTTCGAGCAGACATTTGGCCTGTTGAAGGCACGTTTCGCTGTTTTAGCCGGTCGGGTTGGGCACTCCTGTACAGGCATGAGAAGGTGCCAAGATCATCATAGCATGTGTCATGCTGCACAACATGTTCATCCGATGGAAAGTGCCTCTGCCCCCTGACATTGAACAGCAACCACCAGGTGAGAAAGAAGAAGAAGAAGAAGATGGGGTGGTACATCATCCCGGTGGCGATGCACAAGAGGGACGTGCTGTGCGCCAGTCAGTGATAGGAAAATACTTCTAGGACACATGGGTGCAGAGGGTGCCATTAATGCGGGACTGAGGGCACTGGGTGTGGGGGTACATGGACTCTATGTACTGTAAACCAATAAATGAGACATACACAATAAGGAATGCCCAGTCAAGTATGGTTTCAAATACACAACGGGTGTATTTAACAGGAAAAAGTTGAAAGTGCTCTTACCTTCCACCCCACACACAACCCCGCCCCCAACCCCTCCCCCACAACTCCCCCACACACCCCCTCTCCCCAAAACTCCCCCACACACCGCTTTCCCCTCCCGCTCCCCCCCACAACTCCCCCCACACATGGCTTGCAATATTATGCCACTCCAGTCTGCATAAGTGTACACATGCAGGCTGAGCCTGCAACTAATGGCCTGTGTCTGACTCTGGGGGTGGCTTGTTGGAGCGACGCATGGTGCGCACAGACCTGCGCAGGGGGCTTGTCTGTGTTGAGCTTGAGGAAGACCCCGTGGGCACATGCTCAACTGTCGGGGCAGGACACAGAGCCTCCTGCCAAGGACCTGCCGCACTGCCGACAGCTCCTCACAGATCTTCTGTGTGCTTGCCTTTTCAAGCCGCAGTGTTGTCTCTGGCCTCCCTCCTCGTCACATCACCATCAGTGACATAATGCTTCACTAGGCCGGTCAACTCCTGCTGGCGCACCTCCATCTGTCTGGGGTTGCTTGTGATTCTGTACAGAGGGGACCTGGCCTAGCAGTTCCGGCTGGGCTGCTACCATTGGTGGCAGTACCTGATTGATTTGCATACTGCTGGGCTCCTTTTTGCAATGGCGCAGACGGGCTAAAAATGGTGGTGTGGAAGGTTGACCAGAGCAATGCCAGTGGTTCAGATTCATTCAAAAACTTCCACCCATTGGTCCCAGTGTGTCTCACTATGTGAGAGAGGGTATGCCCAGACGTGGGTCCCTTGCTCGCTGCGCCATAGGGAACCAAGCTGCACCTCACTGAGGAGGCCCAATAAGGCCTAAACATGTCTGGGTTTGCTTGTGTTTCCGTGAAGAGGGGACCTGGCCTATCAGTTTGGGCTGGACTGGTACCATTGGTGGCAGTGCCTGACTGATTTGCGTATGGCTGGACCCCTTTTGCAATGGCGCAGAAGGGCTAAAAAACTGTGGTGTGGAAGGTTGCCCAGAGCAATGCCAGTGGTTCAGATTCATTCAAAACCTTCCATCCACCTCTGCTTCAGCCTCTCCTCTCGACTGGACATGAGACATGCCATTGGGTGTGCTGATGGGTGTGTACTGTTGTTCTTGGGTGCGGCTGGTTGTGCTAAAGAATTCCATGGAGCGTGTGTCCTCCTCAGGGACACAGACCTCACCTTGTGAAAGGACCTCATCGCCACTCTGTGGCGCAGTGGCAGCTGCCTCCCCAACAGAACTGGTGGCTGCAGACAGGGTCCCATCTGCCACCGCTCTACAGCTGCGGATACCACAGGTGTTGGAATTTGTGAAGTAGTGGATGAGCTATGGCCCCTGTTCTATGCCATCCATTGGTGCCTTTCTCCTCGTTTGCTGATCTGCCTTGCCAGTGCCCTTGGAGGTGGAAGGCCTGTTGGTTTCTTCCCTGGACTTGGCCCTCTTGGTAGGTGTGTTGGCCTGTGCTGCAGAGTCCTCTGCATCGCTGTCGGTATCTCGGCCTGTGGGGGACCATAAGAGGGACGGCATCAGTGATGGTTGTGCATGCATCATGCATACAATGGTATTAGTGCAGTTGTACACATTTGATGACTTGCTGTCCTACTCTTGTGGCATACAGGGTATCTGCCATTTGTTGGGATTGCTCAGGCATATGTTAGGTTCACAAATGTGTGAGGTGGTATCTGCTGTGAGACATTTGTGTTGTGGACTCCGTGCAGTGTGACACATGCCATTTCCCTGTCTGTGGTGTGTGTCAGGTATGGCATAGGCATGCTGCATGCATGTTGATGTGTAAGTGCTGGGGACAGCATCTAGGCAGGGATGTGTCCATGTGTGTGTAATGGGCCATGCATTGCCTCATGGCACGGTCACATTGGTAGACTATCTTCATACTTTGCAATACAGTGTTTTCTTAGGACACTCACCTCCATCTGCCGATGACGTGGCTCCATGTTCCACTTCTCCCACACCTTCTATGGATTCCATACCTATTGTGCTTGCGCAGGTTTATTCCCAGCGGCTCAGTTTGATTGGTGAGTTTGAGCCACCGCCAGTAGCCAGGCCTTGGCTCCAGTTGGCTGACAAGATATTGCACACTCTAAGGCACAGGGCACCCAACGTTTCCTCACGTCCTTGACTGTGCAGGGGGTGGTGACAACCGCACTCCCTTTCTGGGCCACTAGCTCCCATATCTCTTTCTTGTTTAGCTGGGCTGCTCTTTTCAGGTCCGACGCAAATACCACCTCTGCATTCTCAGCAAGAGTGTCCGCGAGCATTTTCAGTTCATCCTCGGAGAACCGCTCCTTCCGCTGCCAGGATTCCCCTTTCTTAATTGCCTTTGGCATGGTGCTGGTGGTGTGGTTGATGGTCTGGTCTTGGATTGAGGCTCAGGGTCCTGTTTATCGAGGATGGCAATGGATTGTGTTTTTCAAAATGGCTGACGTGCCATTTCTCATTCCGGCGTGATGACGTTACTTCCGGGTTCTGGTATTAGCGGGCCCGTTATTAGCAGGACCATTATTAGCGGGTCCGCTATTGCTGGACCCGTTAATGCCGGGCCCGTTATATAAAGGGGGACAGAGGCGCAAGTGCTGTCAATGCTTTCTATGATGCTGCTAAGGGATGTTTTAGGGACTTTAGCGGCAAGCCAGTATTGTTGTTACCGGCATGAAGCTAGACGCATGCACGCATACTCGTAATCGGCCGCTGTTAGCGGCGACATTACTACCGGTATTGCCTCCATGCCGGTAACTCGTAATGACCCCCAAAGAGAACAATCATGCAAGCATTTACTATGCATAAGAACATAGGCATCATCTCTCGCGCCATCCTACTACTTGTTGCACTCGTTCTTCTCCTAGAACCCTGCCATTTTCCTCTTAATAATTTTTAATACAATCATCAAAATGCTTTTATACTTGTAACTGCAAAATCTGCTCGATGATGGCAATAAGGAGCCACCTTAACACTAGGCCATTTTTAGGATCCTGTAAGAAAGTGCAAACATCAACGTTTCATCTCAGCAGGGTACACTTGAAGTATAAACACAAACACAGCAAGCACAAGTCAATGAACGTCACTATCAGTAAGCACCATATGATCAACTGTTTAGAAAAGGTATTCTCCATGAAATGAATCTGGATACTGATCTCGTTTCCAATTTCTAATCAAGAACTGATGTTTAGGCATAGCTTTGATGCTTCAATCTTTTTTTCTAACAGTTCATTTTCAGACTACTGGAATTCTCTGAAAGTATTTTGAATCTCTGCTAAAATATCTATAAGGATTGTCCACTTGAATTCCAGTCCACCACAAATATGTATTAACTGCTGGTTGCTTTATTGTCCCTCTTCGTCATCGATTGTTTCTGCACACGCTGACATTCTTCTTCTTGTCTTGCTTCTGGATCATCTACAGTGGGAGAGCGGATCTCAACTTTATAGGCCTTTATTTCACCCAGGTGAAGCCAAGCTTGTCTCCCTTCGACCTTCACAGCTGAAGGGGTTATATTATCAATACAAAAGGGACCATTAAAACATTGCTCATGACACCTTTGAGTAAAATTCTTAATTAGGACTAGGTCTCCAACATATAACTGCCGGTAGTAATTCAATTGGGTTGGTTGTTGAATTATATTCTTCTGTGTTTTGAGACCAACTCCCCTTGTGCTTGACTTGATCTGAAATGAAAGAAAGGCTAGAGGTCATACATGTCAAATAGTCATGCATTTCATCACCTAAGGTTTTAGCTAGACTCTGGACATCACTTCTACTCCTAGATGGAGGTGTGAGGGACGTTCTCATGCACCGCCCTGTAACTAGTTCATGAGGGGTGAGGTTGTGATTTGGAAGGGCATATAAGGCTAAAGGTAGGCAATATAGCCATCCCTTCTTCAAAGTCAATTTAATTTTGGCAATCCTTTATTTAAGGAGGCCATTGAGTCTGTTATATGTCCTGTTCACTTGCGGGTGATAAGCAGAAGAAAACTTTAGTTTTGTACTCAATAGAACCCCTATCTGTTCAAATAGCTCATTAACAAAATGTGGGCCATTGTCAGATCTCAGCACTTCACACACACTCCATCTCGGGAAAATTGTGTGCACTAAAGACTTTGCTGCACAAGTGGCATTGGGGTGTGTATACAGACCTGCCTCGATCCAGCTAGAGAAGGGACATACCACCATTAATAGATACCTATATGCATTACACACCTGCAGCATATCGTCAATATGTAACTGTTGAAACTCGAAATATCTGGGGATTATGCAAGTTTCTTCATCTATGGCTTTGTTCTGGCAAGAGATAAAGTCTGTTTGCTTAGTGTGTGCTGCATATTTAACAACCGCTATGGCCACTGGGAGTTGTAGTGCCTTAATAAGTCTTTCAAATAAGGATGCATGCTGCACTGGAGTGCCGTCTGCATGGAGGTAGCCCCTCCTCTTCCAACGTGCTAACACTGCGGGTACGGTTGACGTCACATAGGTGGAGTCACTGTACACCATCACTTCCTGTCCTTCGTGTTTCTCAAGCATGACAATGAGCGCTACAAATTCTTCCACTTGCACTGAATAGTGAGAAGGTAGCTTTGTACTTGCTACGACTTAAAATTCTCCATTTAATCTATGGGCCTCATTATAACCTGTGCAGAATGAGTTTAACGGTGCCGGTAATGGTTCTGGCGCCGTTAAACCCATTCTGTACAATTACGAGGTCCCCTCGCGGGACCCGCTCTGGACGTCTGGTTTTCCCGCGAGGGGACTAGGGAGCTAACAACGGGCCCATTGGTAATAGGCCTGTTGTTAGCTCCCTACCCATTCCCATTGAGCCCTATGAGGGCTCTAATGGGAATGGGGAAGGACCCAGAAGGTTCCCTGAAGGAGGAAATACCGGGCCTTCCATACTCGGAATGGCCCGGTATTTCCCCATTCAGGGAACCCGGACCCAGACACGATTTTGGAGGCAGCCATGCCATTATTAAGCCATGCCCTTATTCAAGTGGGCAGCCATGCCCTTATTGAAGAACCTTCAATAAGGAGAATTTCCCCTCCTGCTAAAGCATTTTCCTTCACACGGATAAATCCTCATAACATTCAACATAATTTGCACAGTCAGGCTCATGATTGCCTTCTTTTATTGGCTCAGCTATAAACATGTTTGGATGGCTTGTTGCAACCACGTAGGCACCATCACTATGGGAACAACAACAGCAGGGAGTTGCTCCTAGACAAGATACAGATAGTAACAAGAATCGGCCTAGCGTATGTAGAATCACCATGGTAACCCATCAACACTGTGCTACTGCAGGACCCAACTAGTATACATACGTCTTGTTCGCAAAAGCTACTGCATATTGTACACGCCCATTTCACTAAAGGGCTAGTGTGTCCACGAGACCATTGGAACTATTTTTGGATGCACAGCTACTGGCAGGGTCTCTACATTCACTAATGTGCAACGTCAGCCGATCACGCGCCATTGTTATGACAACAAGATATCTTTCCTTATTCTTTGGACTACCTACCTCTCATCTTGCCCCCCTCAAATCTATCTACCATTCTGCTGTCCAAACCCTCTGTCTCCTTAACCCCGGTGACTCCATTTCTACTTCCCTCTCTTCCCTCGGCTGGCTTCAATTTCACTCCCAACTTAAATTTCACTTTCTCTGCCTTGTCTTCAAATCTCTCCATGGTCTTGCTCCCCCTTATCTCTCCTCCCTCCTCTCTTTCTACACTCCCTCCCGTTCCCTTCGTTCAGATGACCATTTCCTTCTCACTGTACCCCCACCCCCTTGTGCCCCCTCCTGTTTCTGCTCCTTCCAACTTCTAGCTCCTCTGTACTGGAACTCCCTACCCCTCGCAATCCACTCTACCCCTACCTTCTCCTCATTCCATACCTCCCTTAAATCTCTCCTTCTCCATTCTCCTCCTTGAAACCCTTTCCCCTTCCTGCTTCCCCTCCCTCCTTATCTTTCCCCTTAAATATCTTCCTCAAACGCTCACCTTTTCCCCTCCTCCTTCTCCTCCTTACCCCTCTCCCTCCCACACAGTCCTACTCCACTTCTCTCCCTATTCCATCCAGTTAATTGCTCTTCTTGCTGTTTTGTTGATTGATTCATTTTGTAATTTGCTTCTATCGTTATATCGTTATGTTTTATGTATTAAGTTGTTCTTTTGTGCAGCGCTTTGGTGTAAAGCACTATATAAACAAATAAATGCAAATACAAATACAAATATCTAGCGTTGATTACGCTGTGCTCTCATTTTCTTTCTCCAGTTGGCTGCAGACGACAAGCCATATGCACCACTCTGCTGACCTTGAGATACAAACAGTAAGGTTTTACTTTGAATAGCACCAGCCCTAGATCTTTCACTCCGACCCGAATCACCCAAAAATACGCACAGTCTGAATCAAAGTACAGCCTGTGCAGCACGTTGACTATGTGCGTGTCTGTACGGGTAAAACAGGCAGGTTAACAACAGTTTTAGTATTTACTTATAGTCCTCTTAATAATCTTTGGACTACACAAGCCACACTGTAATGACAGGGGTCTTATCGACTTGAGACTGTACTAATATTTTGACCGGACAGAGTATTCCCCTAATCATGGTTCCTGGACTCTGTCTTCCCTTTCAGGAACAGTGACCATGCAGAGCCTTGTGAGGAGCTGTCCCGACCTCCAGAAAACCAGAGTATTGACGGTTTCTGAACTAACATTGTGAATCACTACCACAGGTAACTCGAGATACCAGATACTTCCTTTTCCCAAACTTCACTAAGTAAACAGGTTGTTGCTATACCACTGTTTATTTTACAGGACACTAGACATGCCTCACCCACCTCTTAAGGTTTGGAGAGCATCTGTCTCCACTGCTAATTAATCAGAGCATCACCAAGCCTCAACATATACTGGCAACAAGAACCACAGGTATTTTTCTGACACCAGATAAATCTATTACAATAGCTGCACATGTCGATAATCTGCGCAAACATTATTGTCTATTCCACAGGATACTACGCATGCCCATATAGCGTTCCAATCTTGGGTCCCCGGCAGCCCCTTTGGGCTCTGGCCCACATCACATCCATTGTGGTCACCAAACTCGACTGTTCCGCTCTCCATTGGGGACCAAACCCGGAGATTGGGATTTTAGTCGTGACAGGTAAATAAATGTCTCGGACTGAGAGAATCAACTATTGAAGATTGGCACCTAGTCTTAACAGGCACTTCTGGTATGATGCCACTGACACTTTACTTATGTACCCCCTTACAGGATTCTTGACTTGATGCCCTGATGAAGGTCGGCCACAATACATTTTATGACAGCCGAAACGTGAAGAATACAGGGAACCTTTACATAATCGATCCTGTGTCTTTAGACTTTGCCTGTCACTATCTCCCACGTTGGCAAAAATATCTTTTACCCAATGACACTTGAACATTTCTTTGCCTCCCTTTACCTAATAAACATTATACTTTGAGCTTGACTTGATAACCCTCCCTGTCCTAGTAGGCATTTAAAGCTTTGATTAACAGCTAGCATCTGGATTATTATTTTCACCTTAGAACTGTTATAGCTTATAATTATTGTTGATTTTATGCCTTTCTGCTTACCAAATATCATCATGTCCAAATTGTTATGATCACTTATTATTTATTGTGTATCCTTGTCAATTTAAATCAAAGTGAAAATGAACACTATCAATGGATCATGACTGATGAATGCATTGAATTCCATTTCTGCTGTTCTTTGCTATTGTTCCTTTTGTTTCCTTTTGGTGCACTACTGATTGAAGTAAAGGAGAATCATTGATTTTTATCGGCTCCCATCTCATTCCTTGCTTTTTGCATATTAGAATTATCATATGCGCTGTGGGTGGCCCCTCCCAGACTTATTGTCCACGGATCTCCCAAAATAAGGACAGCGGACATTTTAGAACCAGGATAAATTAAAGAACTAATTTCTATCACCCAAACTTAATATTTCCTTCTGCAACATATGCAGGGTTACATGTATTAGTAGATATATTTATCGAGGCCTAGTACCCCTGCTTTAAAGGCCCCTGCCTATAACCTTTGGGTTTCTTTGTTACGTCAGCTATAAACGTGACACGCACCTGTAAGCGAAGTACCTTAACTAAGCACCACTTTGCCCGCTTCCTGCCTTTGGTTGAGAAAATACGTTTGTCACGCTCTCCCAAAAGACTGCTGAAAACTTGAAAAGTGACTAGTGGAACTTTTCCCAAGTGTTGGGACATGCCCCTGGAGGGGCTGGACTTTTGGTGCTTCCTATATTACGGGCTCGCCCGCGCACATGCGCACGGCTCTGTAAGCAAAGTACCTTATCTAAGTACCGCTTTGCCTGCTTCGCCCAGCGCCACTGTGCATCGCTGTGCTCTAACACTTTGCTTGTATTGGTTTTTGTCCAAGATTTCCATGCAGAAAAGGTACTAGTGGTATTTCTGTGTTTATGTTTAATTATTCGTACATGCTAATATCGTCCATGCCAACACACTTGCAGGATCTTTTCAAAATGGTGGCATTGGGAAATTCAAATGCACTTTGTACCTCACATAAGTCTATCATGTTAACTCCACACAATGGCTCTATGAAAAGTGTTATTGATTGTTCAACTAAAACTCCTAAAAATGATGTTAATACATTATTGTTGGCTCGAGATCAACAACAAACCTCAGGTTTCGCACAACATCACCATTCTATCATCAGATTGAGCTATAAACATTGCCTCTATATCCGCTCCAACTTCTCCATCATGCGTAGATGCTTCACTTAGTAGATCTCTGCACAGTGATAACATTTCAATATATGCGAGTCAATGTGAATTGCCCATTTCAATCTGCAGCGAACAGATGGATTCACAGAATGACGTTTCCTCGATATCTAGTATTAGCGAGGATGCATCATTATATGTACATCCTACTCCCCGACAACGTTCCAACACTGCCTCAGATCTTAATCCATCCATTCCTATGATGACAGAAGTTACTCGTTCAGCAATCAACACTACTATTCTAAGTTTATTTAAATTATTGGAGCATCTGGATGAAAAAGTGTCCAGACAATCGCTTCAAATTGACTCCACATGTGGATAACTTCTGTAAAACCTGTGACATCAATTTCCTTGTCTGCTGGAAATCAGTTGCCCATCATCGTTGAGGATGATATCGTGCCTGAGGCTATTGGGATGAAAATTCCCCTGTACTGCCTTCCTTCTCTGAAATTATCCGGCCCATTGAAATTTTAGACATTGTAGAGAATCAACCGACAGGCGATGCCTCGTGGAAGAGTGAATCACAGGATCTTGAGATAAACGCTCCTGTGATTTTGTCTGCAACACAAGTGATCGAGCTGGAACACTCCAGACATGATCCTATTCCTCATCCTCACCTCCAAAAAAAGAAAAGACTGTTGAATAGACAACGGGTTGCACGACAATCTGTGATTAAGAAAACAAAACATGACCGCCCCAAAAATTCAGAAGAATACTTTAGCTACTTTATTTAAAGCTGTATCCACTGGCTCCAAATCTGAATTATGTGTAGCTAAAAATATTTCCTCACAACGAGGTGATTTGGATATTGTGGGGGCGATTAATGTAACAAATCCTTCATTACACTATTCTCCATTGAACAAACTTGTCAATGCTATGGAACAATCTAACTCGACATTGTGTTTCGCCTTCCGATCCTAACAAATAAAGTGAGAAACATTCAAAGAGCAACCAAGATAGTAACGTGCCTCATGAGAATATTGCTGACACAAATTTATATTTGACCCATATGAAACAAATGTATGATATCTATTTGAATGCCAAGCTGTCATCTGGTATGGGGTCTTATCCGGCTCCTGATCCAGCGTCGGTTCAGACTTTTCAACCCTCCCTTCCTTTGCCTCATGCTCTTCCTGACACAAGTACGGTCTCTACTTCAAATTCTACACCTATCACTTCTGACTCTCATAGTCTTACGATCCAAATCAGGAATGTAGTAGATGCCTTTTTTGCAAAGCATATGACCGTGGGACCCACAAACATAAAGCCTAATGTGATCCATGACACTTCCACGTCTGCCTTTCTCAGTTCACATTTGACAAAAACCTCCAATCATGAATCACTGCACTCAAATCAAGGTTCATGTGGTCATAACATTAGTGGCCCTGCGTTGCACGCAGGCACTTCACCCATATCAGGTTTATTTCCACAGTTTTCATTAAATAAGTCTAATACTAGGACTAATGAAACAAAAATGAGGATTCCATCTACCAAACATGACCCGAAATGTCACTCCTTAATTATGAAATGTCGAGGTAGCCATTACAATGTGTATGATCTAAATAGGCGATGTATTCTAAATATTCTGAATGATGTCACTGAGTTGGAAAATATCACCACTGGTGATCTATATTTAGTAGAGTTCATAGTGGGCCAGCCAGGATTTTACAACGGTTTGTCGGTGGATTCCTTCTGCAGTGGTTGCAAAGGCCATATGGAAAGCGAAGATGTTGCTCTTTAATATGGGTTTCCTAATCATTCAAGATCCTGAACGATTACAGACTCTATTTGAACCTGTAGCGCATCCTCTTCTTGGATCCATTATGATGCCTCCACAGATGCAAACCTATCAATCCACCAAGAAGCCTTCCACGATATCATAACTACGGAACACATGTAATATCTCCCTCTTCTCCTTGTGTAGTTGGAACACACAAGGTCATGTTCATCTTCAGACATCAGTTTAAAATTTTCCACAATCTATGATTTATTAGTATTTCAAGAAATGTCGTTAATATCTATCCTGGTGTGGGATAATTATGAGATATTGTTAATCCCTGCCATTACGGGTATTAGGGCACGACCATCATCAGGCCTCCTAGTGGCTTTAAAGCATACCTCTGGCTTTAACGCGGAACCTTGGCTCTCATATGACATCCAGTTGGTAAAATTGATAAATCCCAGCAGTAACATTGCAGTTCTAAATATCTATCGTAATCCATTGGGTATCTTGGATCATAGGTTCTGCCAAGAGCTTTCCACCATCTTGGAGATCGTTGCCCTGTCAAAAGACAATACAGCTACCATCATGGCAGGTGATATAAATGTTGATTGTATACATCCTAAAAATGTTCATGCCTCTGGGGAGGCTCGATGATGGTCGAACTTTATGATGGAGAGAAATTTTAAAATGGTTAATGGGGCCGTAGTAGGTGACCTGCCGGTTCACACAACTTGGCATAGGGATAAATCTTCCAGCACTATCGACTCTATCTATGTGAATGCTTTGCTCTTCTAACAGATTTCTTCCCTATTAGTTGTACCCCAACAGCACAGCGATCATAACTTAATTGCCATAGATGTTCAAGGGCTCAGGTCTCAAATGGATGCAACTAGACAATGATATTCTCAATCTCTCACAGTTAATCATGCGAAAACACATTTTTTATGGTCAGAGACTAAGCTTCATCAGGTTCATAATATACTGATGTGGCATGTTACTCACAGTTCCACAATAGAGTATACTCATGTTCTCAATCAATTTAAAGACAACATTTTAATTTTGAAATCTAAACCAGCAGTTCATTTGCATACCTTTGATATAGACTTAAAACAAAGAAAAGCAGCATATAGACGAAAATGAAAGCTTCTTCTCTGCTCTGCTTCTTCCTATCCACAAGCAGCCCTGCAGTCTGCTAAATGTTTATATACCAACTGTATACAAGCTTGACGCTCTATCCTGTTTCAGCATTATGGAGAGAGAATGCTGAACACCTTAGCATCCAAAAATGCTGCTGATATATGGAGGATTCTCAACCATCAGCATTGTTCCAATCAGCTAGGAGCGGTGGCGAATGGTGTCCAAGAACATCTTTGGGTATCTCATTTTACGAAGATGTATACTGACACACAATTTGATAACTTTAAACATGTCCTACAAGCTAAAACAAAATGGCTGCTTCACTGACCTATAGACTCCATTTGCAACTATATTAGAGCTGCAAACAGGTCCAGAGCAGCGGGGCCAGATGGCCTGTATACTAACATGCTAAAGGCCAATCCTGAGTTATGGGCTTGCATTCTATTCACTTTATTTCAATGAATATTATGTGAAAAAATGTTACCATCATCATGGCACACCCCACTAATTGTTCTTATCTTTAAAAAAGGGGACCGATCTCTTCCAACGAATTATAGACCTATAGCCCTATTTGACACCCCAGGGTAAATGTTTGCTAAGTTTGTCCTTAGAGATTTCTGTGCCTGGACCCTACAATGTAACTATCGCGATACACAACAATAAGGATTTGTTGCAGGGATGGGCATGAGCATAAATCTGCTTTTTTTTAACATACAAGCTACAGTGTCAGTCGTTAAAACAGCAAGTGTATTTCCCTTGTGTAGATCTGCACTCTGCCTTCGACTCAAATGTTTTCACCTGTTTTTTACTAAACTTTGTCGGTATTAGGAGCAATGAATGAACATCAGTGCTGATTGTTTATACTTGGCTCTTCTTATTTGCCCCTCCAGCTTGCTATTGTAAATATCTTGGTATCTCTGCAACTTGACCCAGAACAGGACTAATGTAACGTAAGCATGATGATATGTGATTAGAGGCTGTTAGCAAGAAAGGTCAACTGTTTGAAAAACAGTAAAATAGGATAGAGAAGTCTATCCAAATTGCTGATTGATTCCACTATTATCAATTTGGGTAATAGTTGATATCTGTAATGCTATCATATTGAGATCTTTTCCATTTTATTTGGCTTTTCCTTTTTTCATTTAATTCATTTTAGATTGGAGAAATATGAAAGGGTAATTTGCATTCTTGATTTTATGTAGTTATGCTTATGTTCACTGTTCATTTTTGTTCTGCTGTTTTTTTCTTTTTAAATGTTTAAATTCATATATTATTTATATGTTTTATATACTACTTTGTTTTAATCTGTACTTTGATATCATGAGTTAAAAGGAAAAATTGAAAAGTTGATTACATTCAACTATATCAACAACAAAAAAACGTGGCAGGGTTTACTATTTTCCATCTTACAATTTACATTGTTGGGTTAAAAATCATTATCTCAAAAGCTGAAACTCTTTGGGATGTCAATGTGCTTTGGGTTTCTCTAAAATGGCAAAAGAGTATGCTCCACAAAGAGGTCATAGAGCAGCCAATGCCAATCACGAACACGGCAGCAGTCAATGATTGTTCGCAAGGGAAGTGTCCTCTCATAACTGGGTCCAAAATCCCACTGTAATATGCTAAAGGTTTATATCCAATGTAGTTCTCCGCATGAGCACTGCTGTTATGACTGTCCCATTTGTGTGCGAAAAACAAATACAATTCCTCAGCATCATTGGGAATTCCTAAAACAGGGGCTGTACAAATTGCTTTTTTCAGCTCCATAAACCGTTCCTCCATTTCTTCTGCCCATTCTGTTTTTAACGTTTCCATCTGTGCTTTCTTTAAAGCTTGCAGAAGTGGTCTTGCGTACATACCATAATGAAACACACAGGCTCTGACATAGTTGCATAATCCCAAAAACTATTGCATCTGTTTCACTGTGTTTGGTTTTGATGTTTTTATAATCGCCTCAGCTCTTTCAGGCGTCACTTTCTTTCCTTCATATGAAATCAATTGACCTTTGTATAACACCTCTTCTTGACACATTGTAACTACTCCTTGTCTACCATATATCCCTTGTCAGCTAGAATAGTCATCAACCTAACAGAATCTTGCCTGCACTCATCTTCTGTGGTGCTACATATTAAAATGTCATCTTAGTATTGTATCACCACACTCTTAAGATCAATATTGCCTAAATCCATATTTAGGACTCTATTAAAGATTGATGCAGACTCACAGAAACCTTGGGGTAAACAAGTATGTTTCAGTCCGGTTTAGCAGAACATAAAGGATATCAAGTCTTGCGAGTACTTGTGCAACGGGATTGAGAAAATGGCATTTTTCAAATCAATCAGAGTGAAATATCGAGCTCCCACCAGAATACTACACAGTATTGTGACTGGATTCAAAACTAACAGAAATTCTGCATTTCCAATCTGGTTAATAGGTCTCATATCTTGTATAAAACTCCATGACCTTCGTTTACATTTTTTTATCTGGTACACGGCAGTATTACATGATGATTCTGATGGTAACAGAATCCCTTGTTTCATCCGTGCTGAAATGGTTTGGAATACACTCTCATCAGCTTCTCGAGACATAAAGTACTGCTTTGCTTGAGGTAAAAATGCTCTTAGCTTCCCCTATTCCATTCAATAAACCTACATCATAATGGCCTGTAGTCCAAAGGACACTTGATACCTTTTCCAAAATGTCCTGAAAAAATGCTGGATGTTGCCGCATTATCGCCATTCACTGTAGGACTTCCCTTTTTTCTATCCTTATCCAGTATGTCATGCTTATAAAGGATACCATTTCATCATCTGTTTGGTATTCCCTGAACATGTTGTCATCAGTTATGCCAGTCAATCTATATCCTTCCTTGAGAGCTATTACTGTTCTCCATGGTTTGCCCTCATCATCTACTCCTTCAATAATTTCCATTTCTCTTTGTACTATGGCTGCTTCTAATTTTATAGGGATAATCTGTCCCCCCACTTCATCCGTAGGTATTCGTGGTCTAAACAAAAACTCATTAGTCATCCTTACAATTGTTTCCCACTATGCCAGGAAGCCATGTCAATAGTATGCTCACTCGTATAGAAAAATCTCTGGATCTATTGGAACACCTCGCACAGCCACTTGCACTGTGAATGGCAGGATAAATTATCACACATTTAAATGGTGTATTCCTGGAAGGAACACACCATTCCTTGATCAGTAAATTAAATTGTCATGTTTCGTTTTTTCATTAAGTGGTCAATTCATAGAATTCAGTGCAGAAGTAGCGCACGCGCCTAGTGCAGAGAGGGAGCATGCGCAACGTGTGCGCTAGGCACAGAGCAAACCAGCATTTAGGCGCACTCCGTATTCATGGATTTCCCTAGCCATTTGCAGCCGTGGCACAGCTAACATCCAGCAGGGCCAGTTACACTCCCAAGAACGCCCCTTGTGCAGGAAAAAGCCACAGAAATCCCCAATAGGGCCGCTAACCCTGGACCAGCATACTGCCCCCACTACACCATAATCGCGTGAAAAACTGAGCGTACCCCAATCGCGCCAGCCAAATCGCAAGAAAATCTCCTTGCGCATCCCCTTGAATACGCGTACCCCGGTCGCGCCAGCCAGAATGCGTGAAAATCTCCTTGCGCACTCCCTTGAATACATGTACCCTGCTCGCTGCAGCCAAAATGCATGAAAATCTCCTCGCGCACTCCCTTGAATACACGTACCCCGCTCGTGGCAGCCAAAACACGTGAAAATCTCCTTGTGCACCCCCTTGAATACGCGTACCCCACCCGTGGCAGCCAAAACACGTGAAAATCTCCTCGGGCATTCCTTGAATACGCATACACTTCTCGCACCAGTCAAATCACATGAAAATCTCCTTGCACACCCCCGTTCATGCCAGCCAAATTGCGTGGAAAGGGCTGCACTTGTGGCGACCGGTGTTGGAGGGTCCCCCCTGTGGTGTGGGCTGCCTGCGGGGCATGGTCATGGGTGATGGGCTGCCTGTGGGGCTTGGCCATGGGTATAGGGGGTCCCCTGTGGTATTGGCTGCCTGCAGGACATGGCCATGAGTGTGGGGGGTTCCCCTGTGGTGTGGGCTGCCTGCGGGCATGGTCAGGGGTGATGGGCTGCCTGCAGGGCCTGGTCAGGGGTGGATGCACCACAGGCAGCCCATCACCCATGGCCATGCCCCGCAGGCCGTCCATCAGCCCTGGCCATGCCAGCAGGCAGCCCACACCACAGGGGAACCCCCTACACCCACGGCCATGCCCCGCAGGCAGCCCATCACTCATGGCCATGCCCTGCAGGCAGCCCAAACCAGAGGGGAACCCTCTAGACCCCTGACCATGCCCCACAGACAGCCCACACCACAGGGGAACCCCCTAAACCCTAGACCATGTCCCGCAGGCAGGCAGTCCATCACCCAGGGCCAGGCCCCGCCCTGCAGGCACCCTACACCACAGGGGACGCTCCATCACCCGTGATTATGGCTGCAGGCAGCCCACATGGCACCATACACTGCATTGCAGGCCCCGAATCATGACCCCCACCAGTGACGGGAACCTGCAAGCAGGTCCCAACTCATGACCCCCACTGCAAGCAGGCCCCGACTCATGACCCCCAACCAACACATTGTCACAACATACATTCATGAAGCAAATGTCCACCCAAATGCCACCCCACGCTGCCTACCCAAAGTGCACTCCACACCCATCCATTGTCCCCAGTTCCCACTACAGGCCCCATGGCATGTCATTCACAGAAGCACATGCATGCACCCAAAGACACACCCAACATGGCCACACAGCAGTGACACATGACTGAGGCAATGACGACTGACACATGCACCAAACAAATGAGAGAAGACAACACAAATATATGACTGCATTGAAATGTATTAAGAAAAATGAAATTGACCAAAGGAAAAGCAAATATGACGATGAAAATGAAATGAATGTAAATTGAAATGACATGCAAAATCCAAAGGAACATGAAATCCAAAAAAAGGATCCCAAAACAAAATGAAACTTCCTGAAAATCCTATAAAAATACAACCATATACAAAAAGTGGAGCAATGTCTATGGACTCCAAAGAAAAAAAAAAGAAAGGAAACCTAACCCTAAAAAACTATATACAATGGTGGTGGGCTAGTCCTATGGCTCACTGTTCATACCAAGAGTTTTGGCCAGGGCATCATCGAACTCCAAGTTAATGGCCCGGAGGCGGGACTGTGCTCTGTCCTCAAGGGCTCGCAGGGACGCTGCCTTGTCCTCCAGCAACTCCCTGTGAGTCTCCTCGAGGAACTCTGCCCGCCTCTCTGTCCGCTGCATGGAGTTCACCCTGACCAATGTGCGCCATGCCGTCTCTGCCCGCCACCACTCTGCATCTATCTGCCTTCCCATCCACTGCCACATGAAAGACACACTTTGTCCATGGTCTTCCTGCCCTTTGGCCGGTACCTGCCCCTGTGATGTACTTGGCCCTGAGTTCTCGCACCTCCTACATCGAGCCTGCTGCTGCCTTTTAGCCATCTACCTGTGCCATCATGACTGCCTCCGGGAAGATGCCAACCCCAGGGGCTGTCGTGCACATGCCCTGCTTGAAGGTGCCTGTACAACCTCCATTGCCAGGGGTCCTGTTGCTGGAGTGACCACCTCTGACTGACTTTGGCAGGGATAGGATCTCCACCAGCCTGGCCGTTTTGGGTGGAGCAGGTCCACAGAGGGCCCTGGTCTCACCTGGGCCGGAGGATGGCGTGCAGGACTACTGGCGCATATTGGGTGTAGAGGAGGAGGGGGTCGCAATAGCACCCAGCACATCGAAAAAACCACTGACAATGAGCCGTCCTAGCCAGTTCAGGATGGCACACGCCTGTTCATGATGACGTGCGTGTTCCTACCAGGAAGCACGCACATCATCACAAATGACGAATGTGCATATCGCGACGCCAACTAGTACGGGCTCAACCCTGTCATGGATTGCCACATCCGCAGGTAGAGGAAGGACAGTTAACATGGACTCATCCTCTACCTGCGGACAGGCCTGGACTGAGGGATGCGTGCCGGTGCACAGTGATGCAGTCTCAGTTTCAGGGACAGGATTAGACACAGGCCCCTCCGCGGTGACCTGTGCTGCCTCCTGCCCCTGCCCTTGTAGTGCACCACTTGTATTGGTGGCAGCACCCCCTCCAGGCCCTATGAGCGGGCCTTAGGTGGCATCCTCATCCTCCTCAACCACCACCAACCTGGATGCCTCTGTACCGTCATCCGCATTGTCCTGCCTCTGTGGGGGCTCACCTGCCCCTTCCGCGGCCGTAGTCACGGATGCAGCACCAGTTCCCTCGCTCCCGGAAGATTTTGCAACATGGTAGGGTCACTGGGCCTTGCATCTCTGCCTGGTAGAGGAATCCCCACCGCTTTGCTCCACAGCGCTGTCTCCGCCTCTTCCTCCATCAACGCTGTAGATAGGGAGACATTGAACACAAGCATCACAAGCATCAGGGTACTGAACAATAGACACAAAGCCATTGCACATGACTAGCACTGTCAAAAGTCACTACCATCATCACCCTCCACAACACACGGGTCAGTGCAAGCAACACACATCCACAAACAAGCATGGCACGTGCAACAGACATCTGCATCCATGTCCAAGGCACTGTGAGAACATCAGAAGGGGGGCTGAAACTTACATGCATCATGGGACATGCACATCAGATGCACACACACCACCGGACAGTCATGCATCTGGTCATGTCCACCTCCTGTAACAGAACACACATTGGCAACTGTGCCCCACCAGTCAATCAGGCACCGAGATGGCCATGTGTCATGCATCCATGGTGTTTCCCAGTCACACAGTCTCCACTCAGACACACGCACATGTACACAGTGCACGTCCATGAAGATGACATACGCATCATGTCTCACACCCCATACATGGCCCAGGACAGACACAGGCATGCAAACATGTGTGCCTCATCACCATTGATGTGGAACAGGCTTGACTGGACTCACATGCAGCACCATCATGCCCGTGCACAAAGACATCCATACATGGGAATTGCTAGTCATACGGCCAAGGTGCCCACTCCTGCACACATCAACATGCATTACGCTCGACATGAACACATTGACACTTACCACTCGACTCTGAACGGTTCTGCAACTCGAGGACCTGGTGGTGAAGTGCTGGCCGTGTGCACTCCAGGACCCTCATCTATATGTTGCTCAACTGACCCCAGCGCCCCCCTCCATCCTCATCCTCGACGAGGCGCCAGTCCTTTTAGAGGGTCCTGGACCTGAAGTCCTCCCAGCGCTTCACAACATGCTTGTAGTCACGAGGTGCAACCCCCTCCTCATTGATGGCACACACAATGTCCTCCCAGATCTTCCTCCGTCCTTCCTTGTCCAGGCACGATGACGAGAAGAGGACATCATAATGCCCCAGGAGTTGCTCCACCAGGATGCCAACTTCATTGGCAGTGAAGCTGGCAGCTCTCTGCTTCTCTGACTGGCGGTTGCCACTAGCCCCAGATGTTGCTTGGTCTGACATGGCAACACCCACGGCAGGTGCGGGTGGGCAACTGGGTCCTGGGGCTGGGCTGTGGAGCTATGGAACAACAGTCGGGAGTCTTCTGTTCCAGCAAAGGTGGTCACAGCAACAGGACCTCTGGCTATGTCTTCTGAGCAGGCACCTAATTGCAGTGCACGTTAGCAGCAGGCTGGCTGGCAGCAGCAGATTGCCTGTAGGAGGCTGCTCAGGGCTATGGGGGGGCAGGTAAATGTCCTTCTGAGCAGGAGCATGGTCTTCCGTGTGTAGTCGCATGGTCAGCTTGATGCAGAGTGACTCTGCATGCGAAAAACCAAGCGTTAGCGTGAAATTTGAGGTAAGGCCCTAAGCGCGTAAGTGACGTGACATGTGCGGGCGTTGCCTTCAGCACAGGTTAAAGGTCCCCTAACAAAAAATTCATATGACACATTTAGAATGTTGAATGCTGTGATGTGATGTCATTTGTGTCTTTTTTATTAGGTTGTTTTAGATGAACTTTTTATGTATAATTTTTTATCACTGTGTTTGGAGTTTTGGTCGATTTGTTTTTTAGTATTGAATTTTATGAATAAACAAACTTAATGAGTTTTTTTTTAATGAATAATTGCTTACAGTCTATTTTTTCAGGACTAAGTGTGCCAGAAAATCAGTGATCCTTGTGGTCTGGTTGATGAGATAACTTTTACAAAAATGTAGTCTATCTCCTTCTTAAATATATATTATGCAATTGACACCTGCCAACACAGTCTGCAACTCCACAGTACTGTGGCCAGCCATTCAGAGCCATGCACTGCCTCCCTGCCATTTCCCAGGGGAGAGGGGGGTTCAGTGCATCCCTACGACCCAGTGCCAACACTTTGGACATGATGACTGCACTTGCCCTTACAATGTCGTCATGTCACGAGATTGACATCACTATGTTTTTTGTTCTGTTGATAGTTGAGGACGTACACATGTGCTGCACTGAACCCACACACTTCTGAGCCATGTTTCACCCTTCAACATGCATATTCACTTTTGTGATGTCAAAGTGACCTGGCATGTATGTATCCATGTGCCTCCCTTCACTGTATTTCAATACACTTGCATTGTTGCATCCTGTGACATGTGTATGTTTGTTAATATTTATTTTCTTGTAGTGCATGTTGACATGCATTTTACATGTGTCATGGACAGTTCTATTTGACTATTCTGCTGTAACTATTTCGGAATTGTGCCATGGCTATGCTACATGCCATCTCTTTGTTGGCATCTGTCATTTTTGGCTAAGATCTATGCCTGCCAGTAGGTTGTGTGTGATGCAGGTGATATGCAACATTCAGTACATTTGTGGCCTTCACATTAAACACGCATCCATCTGTTATCAGGGTCCCCTTCCATTTCATTGCCACTGCATGCATGCCAGAGTTTGTGTCGTGTGTGACATGGCTGCTTCATGTGTTGGCTGTCAGTATTGTGTTGTCTATGTGTGTGTATGTGCTGCTGACATGTGTGCTCATGTGTTTTTTTATTTTGTTACTGGTGATGAGGCACCGGAAGCAAAGGAGGAGGAGATGGCAGACAGGGTGGAGTGTGCAGGTGAACAACCGTGCACCAGTGGTGGTCGTGGGGTGGTAGGCTGCGAACATCCATTGGTGATCCAGGCCATCCTATCCAGGCCTGCCTCAGGGTGTGGCTCTGAGGAGCTCTTTGACTCTGATGTTGAATCGGATGCTCATCAATCCATGCCGTCAACAGTGGCTGATTCTGCAGTGTATGTTGTTCTGTAGTGCAGTGGGGGTTGAGCCCTCAAGGGGCCTGTCAGTGTTGGAATGTCTGCCTGTGCTGGTTATGTTTGCAGGGTCACACTCCACACCAGTTGCTACTGTTGCTGTAGCAGCAGATCAACAGAGGAATGCAGTCCTACAGCCACAGACAGTGCCAGCACAGCAAGGACCATGTATCCTTGGGCCCAACAGGTGTGGTGTCCAGCAATGCGTGGCCGTGCGCCACCGGGGAACACTGGGTGGGAGAATGCCATGTATGCCATTGCACAGCAACATGGGGAAGCAATTCATGTTGGCTCAAGGCATGGAACGTGTGGCCAATTCCATTCACCCCCTGATAGGCAGGTGGAGCTCCAGCAGCAGGAAACTCAGTCCACATGCCGCTCACTCAGTCTGGGTATGGTGGCCTCCAACAGGGCCCGCTGGGCTGAACTGGTGGCTGTCCGCTCAGCTATTGCTGCCGAGGGACAGGCCGATAGGGATGCCCTGAGGGAAGATAACACCTCCCTCAGAACTACTCTGGCTACACTCATTATGAGCCAGGGGACACGGCAGAACAGAGGATGGAGCAGCTGGAACACACCATCTCAGCTGAACTCTATGCAAGCCAGGAGGAGGTCAATCTGTCATGTAAGGTCTCACTGGCAGAGCTCCGTATTACACGAGGGTCCTTGCAGGAGGAACTCTGTGTTACACGTGAGGTTCTGCATGGCAACCTCCGTGCCATATTCCTGCAGAACCAGGCTCACCAGGCCCGCATGCTTGCTGCCGTCGAGGGGCTTGCTAGGGCTATGTCTGTCAGACAACTGTGCCAGGCGCACCTCCGGATGTACAACCAGGGGGTGACAACGACAATGTTTCTCTCTCTCAGGTCGGGCCATGAAGACCAAGAGCCCATGTAGGTTTTATTTTTAGTCTCAACATCATCGCATGTGGTTGTGGTGGTGCACCCTGCACCTACTCCCCTCCAGGGTGTCCTCCCTCCCCCGGGTCAACTTTGGCCATTTTTATTTTTTGTCTATTGTGCATTTATGTTACAGTGTGGTGCTACGTGGCATCCAATGGCATCCACTGTGTGTTCTGGCTGGGCCCATACAGGCTTGTCTTGTGTTTGTGTTTGTGGATTGTGGTCTGGACACATATGCCACTCCTGCTTCCCCTTTCCATGGGCTCACAAGGATGGCATCGTGTGACAGTAACTTACACAGAGGCATTGGACTTCCGTCATATCTGTGGCTAGTCTGAAGTCCAACTTGTGTATATACCCCTAGTGGGGATTCATGATGGTTTCTCCAGTGCATGGTTGGACTGCATTTCGGTGAGTATATTGTTGACTGTGCATGAATTAATTTTGCTTATTCATGTATTGGTTTGACTGTATAAATTGTTGATGCACTTAATGCTGTTTGCGGTCCCATGCCCCCTTTAGCTGTCGAAGCCACTCTTGTGATGGTAGGGGGAAGTGTGGTGGCAATGTCACAATGAGGCACTTGTGCTATGGTGTTTCCTCACTGTCTGACATTGTCACTGTTGGGTCCTGTGTTCATGATATGATATGCTGGTAAATTGGTATTCCTTTGTTGGTTTTTCTTATGATGTGTCACGGGATCGGCAATATGTTTCTGTTGCATATATGTCCACAACGGAGTGGTTTACATGGGAAATGTACGCAACACTGAAGGTTCATGCATTTCCCATGCTAATATGCATTGAATAGCCTTGCAAACACTAACCCACCCTCACCCCATCACACCCCCAACATCCACCCACGCATACACTACTTGCCTTCTGAGACATGCTTTGTCCCTGCTGCAGAAGTTCACATTGACTTTTGTGATCATGAATTGGCACTGCAGGCTAATTATTTTGCTTTGTTTTTTTATGCAGCTGCAGAGGTTTCCAGGCCGTAAACACCATTCACTGTACTGTGTTGTGTGGTGAGTCGGATGTTGCAGGGGACAACCCTGCTGCACCTGCATTTTCTTTCTTTTTTGGGATTCCCTGAAATGCATGCCACCAAAGGTTTGAGGTTTTAGTGTTCACACCTTTTTTGGCATGCATTTATGTACTTTTAGTATAGGTTGGATTTTTTTGTCAGCGTCTGTGTCTGCGGGGATTGTCTGTGGCCTGTTTCCAATTGTGACGTGCACTTTGTGACAGTTGTGTCATGTGTGTTGATATTTTTATTGTAGTTTGCACATTGCATGCCATGGCATGGTGTGTGGGGTGGGTGACATGGGGTTGAGGGAGGTTTATGTGACATAATGACGTGATAATCTGTAGTTTGCATGTGTGCCATTTGGTCACATGGGATTGTTTGTTTAAGTGGCTAGGGATGCACACAATGATTCCAAGGACACATTCTCAGGGTGTTAAGGTTGTGACAGTTGACTGTCCCTTTGTCATCATCGATTGCCACAATGATCCTGCACACTACTGGGGGTGCATATAGTAGCTGCCCACCAGAGCGGTCAAGGGAGCGGAAAAGTGACTTGAGCACTCCGAATGTGTGCTCCACTATGCCCCGGGTTGCAATATCGGCTGCGTTATAACTTACCTGGGGTGGTATGGTGGGGTTCTGTATTGGCGTCATCATCGAGGTGCTCAGAGGGCAGGCACTGTCCCCTGGGGAGGTGATAATGGTTGTCATTAGTTGAGTTTGTGTATTTGTCTGTGTGTGACATGCTCACCAATGAGAAATGTGTTGTTATTCCTCCCAGCTTCCAGGTCCTGGTTTAGGACTGACATTCTGAATATGAAACTGTCATGGGTGGACCCAGGATAGTTTGCAAAGACAGAGGTGATGATTCCCTTGGTATAACATACAACCTGCACATTGATGTAATGCCAGTGCTTGCGGTTGTGATAGATGTGCTCAGTGGCCCTAAGCTGACGTAGGGCCACATGGGTGCAATCAATGGCACCAATCACTTTGGGGAAGTGTGCCACCCTGTAAATGTCCTGGACCATGGCCTGCCTTTCTGCAGGTGTTCTGGGCATCCTCCCACTCAGTGACCAGGTCTAGGATAATATGAGGTGGAAATCTGTACCTGCCATAGACCTGGTCATCAGGCATCCCAAAAAGGCTGGTTCTCGGTAAGAAAATGCAGGGCCTGGCTATCCTCCTCCTCCTGCAGTGTGCCACGATCACTGCTGCGAGAAATGGGACATTCATCGTAGCTGCATATGCTTGTTTGTTGTTTGCATGCACTTTTATGCTGTGAGGGGGCGCTTCCGCCTGCTTTTGTGTGGCAGACATGTTTCCGGCTTTGCGCGTCTTTTGGCGTGCACGGGTTTGCCCTGTTCAATTCCATGAATATGTGTTGTTAGCACATGTGGGCGTTGCAGGGATTTCGCTTCTGGACTTCCCCATTTACACACACATTTTCACGTGTTGTTGCCCATTCCGCGGGTTCCGGCGCCTTTTTGGGTGTGTGCACTGGACATTGTGTGCCTTCACTGGGCGACTCGCGCACAGCTTTTTGGAGGTCACAGTGACGTGTGCGCCACACGCGGATTCGGCACAGGTCCCAGGTAAGACAGGCGCTGTGCCGTCTATGAATCGGGAAACGGGCGCACGCGTGCGTTTTTGCATGCGTGCGCTATGTTTTTCATGCTTGCGCCACACATTCCGGCACACAATCATTCCATGAATCACCCCATAAATCTCTTCCAAAAATATTGACTGGTGTCTGTCATGAATATATCAAAGGAACAGACATGTCACACTCTAGAGACTGGTAATTCATTAGTAAAAGGAACTCGACTCTTAGCTCCAGAGAACCCTTGAGCATTCATGGCAATTCCCAAAATTGGATATTTTCCGTCTCGTATACATGAACGAGTTACTCTGGTGCCTTCTATCGTCACGTTAACCCTTGGTTCCTCTTGAGGGTCTGGTGTCACAGATAGTACTGAAAACATCAAGTCACCCTGTGAGTTGTCCTATTGTGGGTACACACTCATCCCAATCCCTTTGAAAGTATTCCCTTCCACCACAGTGACACCTCCTATTCTGGGTGTCAGTAGTTGTCCTGTGTTTGCATACTGCTGTGTCTGCATGGGTGCTTGCTGTGACTTCCCTTGCAGTGGATTCATTTGCACTCCTTCTTGCTGCTGTACCTGCTGCACTTGCGGCCCTTGTGTCTAATACAATGCATGATCTTGGGTGAACCCTTCTCTAGTCCGGGTGCTATATGGTGGAGGATAAGCTGCCCCACTTTTGAAAACTGGCCATTCTGTACATTCCCCTGGCTTCCACATATGCACACAATGTGCCCTGTCATCCAACAAATCCAACATGCTAGCGTGTCTGTCTGACAATCCCTCCTTGATTACTGTGGTTCCCATTCGGCATACCTTGAAACCCACCTTGATTATTTTGATATCCTCCTCCTCTTCCTCTATTGCCTATACATCTGCCTCATGGCATAAACCTATATCCAGCTTCTTCACAACCTCTATCGCTGTTCGATATTTTTACTCAACAAACAACATTCAGACTAGTTGATTTTACACGTTTATAAACACTGTGATCACCTTTTTCTCTCTCGCCTTTACTTTATACCCTATACAGTGTTTGAGACATCACCTTAGGTAATTCCAATTACGTGTTATATGTTCCTGCTCTACCTCCGTTGGGGTTTGAAATGTCTCCTAAAATTCCCTTGAGGCTGGACTCCTAGGTGTTACCTTTTCCTCTCTCAAAATGTCTTGTTACTTAAAAATGATCACATTCCCCTTAGTCTACTCACCATTGTTTGTAAATCAACTTGCGGGCTTCGGTGTCGACTCTTCCTTCAGTCCGATAATTTTGCCTTCCATCTGCAGAGCGCATGTCGAAACCAGGCAGGGATTTCATCAAAGTGGGACCTGCCGACCGGCTCGGTTCTTCTTGCAAGTTTAATTCTATCTGCCGCTCTCCAAAGGAAACCCAGCGTCTGTCCGGCTAATGGCAGAGGATGCCCAATCATCCGAAACACTGGAGACAAACTAGTTTGGATCTTTTTCAACCATCCGCACCGCCAATACGTAAACCTATGGTTCTTTAGTAACGTGCATGCAATGGATGGGTTCACAGAATAACTCTCAGTCCAAATAATCGAACCAACTCAGGAAGATGGCAAAGGTTGCTGTTTTATTAATAATTATCTAAAACAGGGAGTTTACAATGGACATCAACAGACTTTTGCTCAGCTCTCATCAATTTTCTCATGAAACATTGGGCCTCATTCCGAGTATGGCGGTAAGGGATAGCGGCCACCGCTAACGAGAGCGGTGGCGGTAATCCCTTACCGCCATACTCCGAGTTCCCTTAGCGCCATGGTGCTTTTAACACCTGCTTTTAGCAGGCGTTAAAATCCATGGCGCTAAGGGACCTTGTTGTTAATTACGCCACCGTAATTTACGGTGGCGTAATTGACGCCTTCCCCACTCCCATTATGCCCTATGGGGCAAGAATGGGAATGGGGAAGGGTAAATGGGGATTGGGGAATTACCGCCCCGCCAACCTTGGAATGGGGCGGTAATTCCGCCAACCACCAAGGCGCTGCCGGTCCGGGTACGGCGTCAACCAAGGCGTTAATAGCGCCATTGGTTAGCGCCGTACTCGGAATGAGGCCCATTGACTTTATTCTAAAAATACATCAGAGGTGACATCTTCCTACTTGGCATATAAGAAAAACCTACAAGCAATTATAATTGCTTCAAGGGGTACATCGGATTGTGATTGTGATTGGCTGCTCTATTGTCAGCTGGACAACTTATGCCTACCTCTAAAACATGTAATCTCCAACACTAGTAAGTACACAGTTTATCATTGGTTCTCAAACTATAAGGCCCTTCATTATTCTGCCCTTGTATGTTAAACTCTCTAGGCCAGAGAAATTTGAGAAATTTCTGGGCAATTTTGGGAGGTAAACAAGAACCACAAATGGACAATCAAGATGTCCTTATCCAAGAACAGACTTGGGTGGATCATTTCTCCCAAGTTTATGGTCCAGTGGGTCCATCTGCTCTGGAAGACTGGGATACCTCTCAATGGTTCCTCACGTATACTGAGGTCGACATTGAGTCACTATACAAACGGTCATCTAGCTCCAGAGCAGCGGGCCCGAATGGCTTGAGTAATTGAACCCTAAAAACAAATCCAACAATATGGGTCTATATACTTAAGTTATTGTTTGATCAAATAATCAAATTTAAATGCCTCCCAGAATCTTGATTACTATACCGATCTTCAAGAAAGGTGAACTACAGCGAACTACAGACCAATCTCATTACTCGATGATGACAGTAAAATCTTTGTTGGCTTGATCTTAAGAGAGTTGAAGACTGGGCAAATGTAATGAATATAATGCTGAAACAACAAACGGGTTTCAGAAAGGGACTATCTACGTCCCTAAATGGTCTGGTCTTGAGCTGCTTGACGGGAGATCAGGTAAAGAAAAATGGTCGCCCCCTTTATGGGGCCTGGATTGATCTCACACAAGCCTTTGATAGGGTCAATAGGGGTCTTCTATGGAAAAAAAGTATATACGTAGGGAGTGCCTTCAAATCTACTCTCAATCCTGATTGAATTACACCAAAATACCAAGATGAGAGTTAGACTCTTTAAAGCAGGTTTTTTAACAGAGCCAATAGAGGTGCGCAGAGGGGTACGTCAGGGTTGCCTGATGGCACCGCTTCTGTTCCTACTCTTCATGGACGACCTGGGAATAGACTAGAAGGACACTGGTCTAGTTTCACCGCGCCTCGGCCTAACTAAAATCAACTGGTTGGCTCACGCTGATGACATGGTGATTCTGGATCATTCCCAGGTGGGCTTGCAGAGACTGCTGAGTGCTTTGGAAAAGTATGCCCAAAGAAATGATCTGAAGATTAATCCAGAAAAATCAAGGATTCTTATTTTCAAAGATCCAAAAAAATAGTGAGGAACTGTTCATGGGAAATGGACCATCGAAGTATAGAAATTGTGTCTGACTCGCTTATTTAGGATCGATTATTAAATCATATCCAACATAAATCCACCTATTAGAAACTCTCAATTTAAAACGATCAAATAGGGGGCCCAGATGAAGAGGCTAAAAATGAAATATTGTAAATTCTCTATATTACCCATGGTAAAATTTTATCTAGGAAAGGTGCTTCCAACAATTCTTTTCAGTATGGACACAAATCCCCTTTCAATAGAGGTTAACTGGGATGCAATGGAATCAAAACTCTGGAAAAAATCAGTGTCCCTTCCAAATTGTGTACCCATTGTTGCTTTAAGATATGAGTTGGATCTCTCGTCCTTAAGATCCTGGCTTCAGTGGAAATAGATCTCCTTGTACAGGTCCCTTCTCGTTCCTGATAAGGGTTCCCTGTACGAGGATCTGTCTGCTCTACCCTTATGCAATACAAACAGGTTTTTGGGAAAATTGAAGCAAAAATGTGTGGAACTGTTGGATAATGCAGATTGTACATTGGACATGTTGGCCCAAATTCCAATGAAAGTGCAAGAGCGGCTGAAAATGTGGGATTGGGCGAACACAGGAGATAAGATGAAGATGACAAAATTGTCACAATCTTTCTCTATTTTGGTGAAAAAAAGAACGATTTTGCCCACATATCTAAGAAAATACCCAGATCCAAGCTCGAGGGACCTATTTTTAAGGTTCAGGCTTAATTTACTCCCGACTAGGGAAATTCAGTTAGCCACAGGTATAGTTTCACTTGATGATAGATGTTTGAATTGCGAGATCAATGAAACACAAACACTGAAACATCTGATTTCTAAATGTACAGGCACAAGGGACTTGAGAGTCGCCAGGTTAAGAAGATTTGTCCATGATATTAACTGGTTAGATACAGAGGAATTTTGGTCCAGAGCTTCATCCGCACATGAAATTTTCCTAACTGCAGAAACTTTAAGATTGTTACGAGATCTAAATATAGATGGTCACTGAGAAAGAACTTGGCCGATAGGTGTAATTGTATTTCTCTTTTCCATTCCTAATTTTCTTTTTGCTCTTTCCATTTTGTAGAATTTGATGTAAATGTATGAATTTTAGTACTGTGTGTCTTCTTTTTATAGAATATGTGTAAAAAGTCAAAAATGATGGCTAATGCACAATACATAAATTTAGAAAAACAAAAAAACTGCCCTCTACAATTGGTTGGCATCCTCGTGCCATGTCTGGAACATTCAGTTCACTTAGCAGAACGTAAGATCAGACCCGGGTGCCAGGAGGTGGACTTGACTTTACCTCCCCACCATATTAGCCCAACATCTCTAATCATCCAACCTTTCTGCCTTGAAGATTGTCTTTGAACTTGGATTGCAAAGTATCCTCGTCTGTGGGAATATATGGGAGTACAGGCTCTCACTATCGTTGTTCTAGGGCTCCAAGCTCAACTCTATTTGCATCCTTGGCTCAAGTCACAGCAGACCACGATTTGGTCTATTCTGCAGCATTTAAATGTCTTAACACGAATAAAACTTGGCACTCTTAGTGTTTTTTCTTTGCCCCTTAATAAAGGATGAATCATTCTTTGCACGTTCACTGCTTTCAACAATAGATTGATTGATTGATTGATTGATATTTTATTTCTATCGCGCTCGTACACAAGTGTTTCAGAGCGCGACAAGGCAAGGGATGGGAACAGGGGAGAACAAAACAGTGATCTTACTAGGCCCAGTGACATTGAGAACGCGCAAGTGCATGGGGGAGGGGGAGGGGGAAAGTGCATGGAAGGGGGGAGAGGTGGAAAGTGCAAAGCAGAGGAGAAACAGATAAATAACAATAAATACATATTAAAGGCAACAAACAGTGGTAATGTAGCCAGCAATTTGCAAGTGCTAGGTTTAAGGCAGCAGACAGGGTGGGTCTGATAAGCACAGGAAGAAAAAGGGGGGGGGCTGTATGGGTACAGATACAGACCCCAGTGCAAGGGGTGGCCCGGAGGCAGTGCGGGAGGGTGGCAGGATGAGCAGGTACCTGGGTCCAAAAGACAGAGGGTTGCTAGGTGCACGCTGCCAACAGAGAACAGATCAGCAGGGGAGAGGGGGAGCGAAGGCAGAAGAAAAGAGGAGATAGCTGACGTTGGCTGCTCCTGTTTTGATGTCAGGCCAGACAGCCTCGCCAGGCGCTTCTACGATTTCAGCTTATTCTTGCAGCAACACAATTCTCGGCCTTTCCTCTCCATGGTTCCTGGCTTGTTAAAATTCATGAGACTAATGTCCAGCTTCTATACCATGGCAGTTTCGCCTGCAGTCTATTCACTAAATATAGCCAGCTTATGTGATGACTTGGTCTCCTTGCATTTCAGCGTCTGTACAATTATTGAATGGTTGATTTTCTGTAGCACTTTGCACGGTTACCAGTCATTTGGTCGAAAACCAAATGATCGAATGCCATTTGATCGAGAGTCAAATGGTCGAAAAAATGGTCGATATTTTTTGCAATTTATTTATTTATTTTTTAATGGGGGGGTTCCCCCACCCCCCTTTTTCTATATTAATTTTTTTTTACCAAACAAAACTAAAAAAATATATAAATAAATAAATAAAAAAATTCGACCATTTTTTTTTCGACAATTTGACTTTCGATCAAATGGTCATTCGATCTTTTATTTTCGACCATTTGACCGGACACCCTTTGCACACGTGCAAACTTATCTCTACATACACAAGTTTACCTGTTTCTTAACTTCGTCATCATGTTCTGTAAGGTCTGCATTCTCTTCAGCCAGTATCTTTGGGGCAGTATATTTTGAGACATCACTAGCTTTTCTCTTTTGCTCCTTTTCCTATCCCTTCATGGAGTTCCTCCCTCAGATTGTCATCTCTTCAGGGATACATTCGATAGGGTTTCCTAAGTGGATACCTTTTTTTCAAAAATGTGCTACAGTATTGGCAGAACTGCTAGTGTCAAACATGGCACAGTCTCGGATCTAATAATGTGTGTTTTAGTGTATATGACTTTAATTAAACAAATTGCACTTTAATTTTTTTTTAAAAAGCTGTTCAACTGTTGAACCTATCAGAGAATGTTCTTTTTTTGAGTGATGTTTATCAATGCCAATACAACTGTAGATTATATTGTATCATATTAAAAGTTGTTCTACATAGATTGTGCTATTTTTGGGGTGTATTTATTGTTTCATTAGATGTTTGAAACATGGACCAATTTTAGAAGGAGAGGGATTTCTTTGTTCAGGAGACTGGAGAATTTGAGAATTTTGAGAATTGGGTTCATAGTGATGTTGAGGACAAAGGTGATGTGCTGTCTTGGCTTACACAAATGTTTTGGTTCCATAATATTATTTTAGACAGAGTGTTTGAAATGAGAGCTTTATTCTGTAATTGTGCAGAAATATGTTTGACTGGGAGCACAGGTGTTTTTCTCCTCAGGAAAAGAAAAAGAATGGATCATCTAAAGAAATAGCATAGAGGCGAAGATTATTTATCTGATTTAAAATATTTCTTTTATTTATATACTGGTACAAAAACCCAAAGCGGTGGCGGGGAGATAATTTCTTCTTGTCGGATTTTATTTTCATCTGATTTTTGAAGGAAGCTAGACTTTTTGGGTTGTTCCATGATAGGCCTATTGGTGCTTGCATTTCTTTTATTAACTGTCTGCTCTCCTTTATTCCCATTCCGGCACAGACTTATTTCTAGAGTAGAATTCCTCTGTCTCAGTCCCCCTTTTTCCTTCTATTTTCTTAAATGATATGACCTCAATTTTGGGGCCATATTTAAAATAACAGACAGCTAAGATAAGATAGTAAATGGGGACTTCTTGACTAATAATAATGGGTGCAAATGCAATGTGGGCAATCAAAAGTTATTGCCAATATAAAGTGCAGATGCAAAGTTTTCAGAGCCCACTAAAAAGTACAAATATAATTCGAACAATCAATGGTTATTATTACCAACCTAAAGTGCAAAAATGCAGAGTTTTCAAAGGCCACTATAAAGTGCAGATGCAATGTGGGCAATCAGTAATTGTTGTCTGTGCAGATTACTCCTTTACTATAGTAAAATACTGCAAACTGTCAAAGGTAATCAGCCCTACAACTTACCTATCTTTGCTTATCAATATAAAATACATTTACCTAGTCCAAGTCAAAGGTATTAAGGGAGTCGTGAGTTACTGTAAGCAAATTTAAAAGCAATATGTCATCACTATATAAAACATCAATATAACCACTTAGCTATTTAAAATTTAAAACAAACAAACTAATTTCTCTATATTCAGGTTTTAAATAATTACTATAAAAACATTGTGCTGTTCTGCTCAAATGGAGTCTCAACATGGTAAGTAATGTAAAATGATCCCAGCAGAGGTAGAGATACACCTCGCAGCCCCCAGCAATTTTCTTTTTCCATGCTTATCTACCAATAGGAATGAGGTATCCTGTCCTGATACATTCGTATATTTCAGCCTTATTCTTTACAACCTTACTGACAGGTGCGGAATGCACAATGGCTTAGGGAGCTGCCTTGGCCCACCACCCACCCCCCACCCCCGGCCTGTCAGCTTTCTCTATAACCATATTGACGTACCTGGCAAACTTCCTATTGCTGCCAAGTCTGTCAGTATTCCCCACGAATAATCAGGCATGGCAGAGTCTTTACTGGAGTTAATTACACCGGTTTGACTGCTCCATCCTCCAGCCTAAGAGTGTAACTGCGTCCTTGTCTCCACTGCGGGCTTAACACTGCAAGGGCATCGGCATGCTGGTTTTGAACCGCTGCTTCCTGGCTGGTCGAGTTCACTGCCCTTAAAGCGACAGGTGCCACAGTGTTTCCTCAAGCCCTTTCGGAGACAACGTTCTCCTGCGTTACGTTTCCCAAATCACAAAGTAATCGCTGCAAGGGCACCAGCGTGCTGGTTTTGAACCGCTGCTTATGGCTGGGCATGTTCTCTGCCCTTAAAGCGACAGGTGATGCAGTGTTTCCTCAAGCCCTTTTGAAGAGCATAGCTGAAAGTGTATTACAATTACAACAAATATAATCAAATAAACCTTCAACCTAACATGAATATAAACACTAAGGGGGTAATTCATAGAATTCAGCGCACAAGTGGCGCACGCGGCTGGCGCACAGTGTGCGCGTGCGAATCCCTGCGCCAGCCGCGTGCGCAAAAATCCATTTCCGCGCACAGCGTATTCATGGATTCCAGCCACCAAAACCAGCCGTGGCGCACAGTGGCGCAGCGACCCTGCAGCAGCGCCAGTTACGCCCCCAAGAACGCCTCTCGCGCAGGGAAAAGCCATCAATATACCCAATCCAGCGCAAAGGGCTGCGCTAACCCTGTACCAGCACAGCAAGCGGGCTACGTGTATCACTGGCGTGTGCGGGAAGTACCTCACGCGATTGGCCCCGTGCGAGCAGGGTACGCGTATTTCAGGGGTGCGCGGGAAGTTCCACACGCGATTTCATCATGGTACTTGTATTTCAGGGGTGCGCGGGAATTTCCACACGCGATTGGGCCTGTGTGAGCAGGGTACGCATATCTCAGGGGTGCGCGGGAAGTTCCACACGCGATTCCATCAGGGTACGTGTATTTCGGGGTGCGCGTGAAGTTCCACACGCGATATCAGCAGGGTACGTGTATTTCAGGGTGCAGGGGAAGTTACACACGCGATTTCCGCAGGGTACGTGTATTTCAGGGGTGCGTGTGAAGTTCCACACGTGATATCAGCAGGGTACGTGTATTTCAGGGTGCAGGGGAAGTTACACACGCAATTCCAGCAGGGTACGTGTATTTCAGGGGTGCGCGGGAATTTCCGCACGCGATTGGGCCCGTGCGAGCAGGGTACGCATATCTCAGGGGTGCGCGGGAAGTTCCACACGCGATTCCATCAGGGTATGTGTATTTCAGGGTGCGGGGGAAGTTTCACATGCAAAATCAGCAGGGTACGTGTATTCCAGGGGTGCGCGGGAAGTTCCACACGCAATTCCATCAGGGTACGTGTATTTCAGGGTGCAGGGGAAGTTACACAAGTGAAATCAGCAGGGTACGTGTATTCCAGGGGTGCGTGTGAAGTTCCACACGCGATTCCATCAGGGTACGTGTATTTCAGGGTGCAGGGGAAGTTACACACGCGATTTCAGCAGGGTACGTGTTTTTCAGGGGTGCCCGTGAAGTTCCACACGCGATATCAGCAGGGTACGTGTATTTCAGGGTGCAGGGGAAGTTACACACGCGAAATCAGCAGGGTACGTGTATTCCAGGGGTGCGCGGGAAGTTCCACACGCGATTCCATCAGGGTACGTGTATTTCGGGGTGCGGTGGAAGTTCGACACGTGATTCCATCAGGGTACGTGTATTACAGGGGTGCACGTGTGGGCCCTCCCAGGTGTTCCCTCTACACCCTCCATGGCCCCTGCAGGTGGCTCACACCACAGGGGCCTACCCTGCACATGTCCTGCAGGCACCCCATCCACCATGGCCATGCCCCCCAGCCATCCCACATGTCAACTTGCACTACTGCCCACCAACGCATGTCCCCCTGCACCCCCAGGGGCAGCCTCCACAGGCCCCCACCCATGTCTCCCACCACCCCCCAGCAGTGCAGGGGCACCCTCCACCAGGCCCCCACCCATGTCTCCCACCACCCCCCAGCCACCAGGGGCAGCCTCCACCAGGCCCCCACTCATGTCTCCCACCCCTCCCACCCCTCAGCAGTGCAGGGGCAGCCTCCACCAGGCCCCCACCCATGTCTCCCACCGCCCCCACCCCCCAGCCACCAGGGGCAGCCTCCACCAGGCCCCCACCCATGTCTCCCACCACCCCCATCCCCCAGCCACCAGGGGCAGCCTCCACCAGGCCCCCACCCATGTTCCCCACCACCCCCACACCACACCACCCCCACACCCCAGCCACCAGAGGCAGCTTCCACCAGGCCTCCACCCGTGTCTCCCACCCTCCACCCACCAGCAGTGCAGGGGCACCCACCACCAGGCCCCACCCATGTCTCCCACCACCCCCACCCCCCAGCCACCAGGGGCAGCCTCCACCAGGCCCCCACCCATGTCTCCCACCACCCCCACCCCCCAGCAGTGCAGGGGCACCCACCACCAGGCCCCCACCCATGTCACCCACTACCCCCACCCCCCAGCAGTGCAGAGGCACCCACCACCAGGCCCCCACCCATGTCTCCCACCACCCCCACCCCACAGCACTGTGGGGCACCTGCCAGCAGGCCCCCACCCATGTCAAACTCATGTTCCCCACCACCCCCACCCCCCAGCACTGTGGGGCACCTGCCAGCAGGCCCCCAACCATGTCCAACTCATGTTCCCCACCACCCCCATCCCCCAGCCACCAGGGGCAGCCTCCACCAGGCCCCCACCCATGTCTCCCACCACCCCCATCCCCAGGCCACCAGGGGCAGCAGCCTCCACCAGGCCCCCACCCATGTCTCCCACCACCCCCACCCCCCAGCCACCAGGGGCAGCCTCCACCAGGCCCCCACCCATGTCTCCCACCCTCCCCACCCCCCAGCCACCAGGGGCAGCCACCACCAGGCCCCCACCCATGTCTCCCACCATCCCCACCCCCCAGCCACCAGGGGCAGCCTCCACCAGGCCCCCACCCATGTCTCCCCCCACCCCCCAGCAGTGCAGGGGCACCCACCACCAGGCCCTCACCCATGTCTCCCACCACCCCCACCCCCCAGCCACCAGGGGCAGCCTCCACCAGGCCCCCACCCATGTCTCCCACCACCCCCACCCCCCAGCAGTGCAGGGGCACCCACCACCAGGCCCCCACCCATGTCTCCCACCACCCCCACCCCCCAGCACTGTGGGGCACCTGCCAGCAGGCCCCCACCGATGTCCAACACATGTTCCCCACCACCCCCACCCCCCAGCACTGTGGGGCACCTGCCAGCAGGCCCCCACCCATGTCCAACTCATGTACCCCTGCACCCCCACCCCCCAGCACTGTGGGGCACCTGCCAGCAGGCCCCCACCCATGTCTCCCACCACCCCCACCCCCCAGCCACCAGGGGCAGCCTCCACCAGGCCCCCACTCATGTCCAACTCATGTTCCCCACCACCCCCATCCCCCAGCCACCAGGGGCAGCCTCCACCAGGCCCCCACCCATGTCTCCCACCACCCCCATCCCCCAGCCACCAGGGTCAGCTTCCACCAGGCCCCCACCCATGTCTCCCACCACCCCCACCACCCAGCCACCAGGGGCAGCCTCCACCAGGCCCCCACCCATGTCTCCCACCCCCCCACCCCCAGCACTGTGGGGCACCTGCCAGCAGGCCCCCACCCATGTCCAACTCATGTTCCCCACCACCCCCACCCCCCAGCACTGTGGGGCACCTGCCAGCAGGCCCCCACCCATGTCCAACTCATGTTCCCCACCACCCCCATCCCCTAGCCACCAGGGGCAGCCTCCACCAGGCCCCACCCATGTCTCCCACCACCCCCACCCCCCAGCCACCAGGGGCAGCCCCCACCAGGCCCCCACCCATGTCTCCCATCCCCCCACCCCCCAGCCACCAGGGGCAGCCTCCACCAGGCCCCCACCCATGTCTTACACCACTCCACCACCCAGCAACCAGGGGCAGCCTCCATCAGGCCCCCACCCATGTCACCCACCACCCCCACCCCCCAGCAGTGCAGGGGCGCCCACCACCAGGCCCCCACCCATGTCTCCCACCACCCCCACCCCCCAGCAGTGCAGGGGCACCCACCACCAGGCCCCCACCCATGTCTCCCACCACCCCCACCCCCCAGCACTGTGGGGCACCTGCCAGCAGGCCCCCACCCATGTCCAACTCATGTTCCCCAGCCAACATTTCATCACAATCTAGATCCCTGGTCCCTATGGTCAGCCTCTAAATGCAAAACACCCACCCGAGTATTGCATCCACCCACTCATAATTTGCAATTACATCACAGAACACCATTTGCAAGTTCCGAAACAAACACATTTCCCTCACATACACCCAATGGGTGTCAGTGAATCTCAAAACACATATCATGAAATGCATGAAACCAATGAGATACCACACATTGAAGTTCACCAAAAATAATATGTATTAAAGGAAACATCAATAGAATAAAAAATGAAGAAACAGAAACGTGAATGTACAAAAATGAAAAGAAGCATGTCCGTCAAAAAAAGCAAAACCAAAAATAAAAATTCAAAGTAATGTCCAAAGTCAATGTCCACAAAACAAAATCCAATGGGAAATAAAAAAGAAAGCCATTGCTCCATGGTCAAAAATAGAAAAAAAAATACAATCCAACTGTCAACTATGTACATGGGAACAATCCAGGGTCCATTATCCCAACAAAATAAAGGAAACCTATCTAACTACACTAACTAATAAAATAAACTATATACAAAAATGTGGCCAATGTCCGAAAGGTCCAAATAAAATAAAAACAAAAATGAAACCTAACACTACCTAGAAACTATGTACAAGGGCAGCGGGCTAGTTTCACGGCTCACATGTGGATGTTCCGGGCCAGGGCATCATCGAACTCCTCCTCAATGTCCCGGAGGCGGTCCTCCTCCATGGCCCTGAGGGTCCGCAGGGCTGCCGACATCTCCACCTCCAAACCCCTGCGGATTGCCTCGAGGCACTCGGCCCGCCTCAGGGCCCTCCGCATGGAGTTCTCCGCCCTGACCATTGTGAGCCGTGCCTCTTCCGCCCGCTGCTGCTCCGCATCTATGGCGTGGCCCAACCGCTGCCACACGGAAGACACTCTCTGTCCTGGGTCCTCCTGCCCTCCGGCCGATGCCTGCCCCTCCGATGTTGAAGGCCGCGAGCCTTCATGGCTCCCACCACGTTGCTGCTGCTGCTGTGCCTCTGCCCGTGCACTGCCTCCTGCTGCCTGCACATCCTCCGCCGGCTGGGGTGCAGTTGTTGATGTGGCCACCCCTGCTGGACGTCCGACTCCCGACTGTGGCAGGGATGCCTCCTCCACCAGCCTGGCCGCACCGTCAGAGGCAGCTCCACAGGGCACCCAGGTGACTGATGGGTGGGAAGATGGCACAGAGGACGACTGGCGCGTAGGGGGTCCAGTTGAGGAGGGGGTCGGAGCAAGCCCCATCAGACGGACGAATCCGGCCTGGGTGACCTGTCCCAGCAGGCTGACGTGGTCAACGAGCCATTCGAGATGACTTGCAGTCTCTTCATGAAAAGACTGCAGGTCACCTCGCATGGCCCGTTGACGCAACGCCACACCAGCCAGGACAGGCTCAACCCGGACCTGGATAGCCCCGTCCGCAGGCAGAGGAAGGTCAGTTGACGTGAGCTCATCCCCTGCCTGAAAACGGGTCTGGACGTAGGCATCCCTGCTGGTGCAAGATGATGCAGGGACAGGATTGGGGACAGGATTGCACACAGGCACCTCCGTGGCTGCCTGTGCTGCCTCCTGTCCCTGGTCCTGCACTGCACCACTAGCACCAGTGGGATCCCCACCTCCAGACCCCGTCTCTGGTGCTTGCACGGCCTCCTCCTCCACCAAACCCCCCACCAACCTGGATGACTCCGTGCCATCTTCCCCTGTTGGGCCCTGTGGGGTCCCAGCTGCCCCTTCTGCTGCCGAGGAGTCCAACTCCAACCTCCGCCTCTTGGACCTCCCCCCGGCAGCTGCGGCCTGGGACACGGCACCGGACTCCTCACTCCCCGACGAGATGACAACCTGGTAGGGGAGCCGGGCCTTGCATCGCCGGCTGGTGGTCGGATCCCCGCCGCTGTGCTCCACAGCACCTTCTCCGCCCTCTTCATCAGTTGACGCTGCAGACAGGGAGAAACAAAACACAGGCATCAGGGCACTGTACAATGGACACATACACACATGACAGTTGTACATGAGTGGCATTGGCAAACCTCAGACATGTCATCACAATCCCCAACACACATGTCATTACAACTCGCACACATGAGCCATACCACAGCCATATCGCAACTGCCACCACCATCCATACACATACAACAGCATGAGCAGCCAAAGGTGAGCCAGACATCACATGCAACACAGGAAGTGCACCACACATGTACACACACCACCATACTTGCATGCATGTGTACACCTCTGCCAAGTGTCACACTGTTCAGACGGGCATCCATGTCACATCTGCCAATCAGGCTTCCACATACCGCTGTCACATGCATCCATGTTGCATCACTGTTGCACCCTTGTCAAATACACACACAAGCACATGTACACAGTGCTGATACATGCAGCCGAAAACAACATACATGCGTGACATCACGGACATGTCTACTTACATACACATTCATCCAAACATGTGTGCCCACACAACTGCATATGGCATGCAAGCCTACACACACAAGCACCATCCATGTCTCACACATTACAGCCCTCGCATGTGTTAGCCTCACGGCCCTGTACACCCCCACCCATACTCAAGCCCATACAAACAGATGTGCAACCTGCACACTACTGAATAATCACCACACGCACTGCTCACAATCAGGATGCATGTACACTCACCGCTCGACTCCAGACGGGTCTGCTTCTCTAGGACCTGGACGTGGAGCGCTGGGGATATGCGTTCCAGGACCCTCATCTGTTCTTCCGACAAGTGGCCCCGGCGCCCCTTGGCATCCGCTGCCTTCAAGAGGCGCCGGGCCTTGTTCAGGGTCCTGGACCTGAAGTCCTCCCAGCGCATCCTGACATGTTGTAAGTCGTGGACTGCCACCCCCTCTGAGTTGATGGCAGTCACAATGTCAGTGCAGATCCGAGTCCGTCCTTCCTTGTCGGCGCGGGAACTTCCGAAGAGGGCATCATACTGCCCCAGGACTTGCTCCACCAGGACACCAACTTCGGTGGCACTGAAGCTGGTGCCCCTCTGCCTCTCTGGCCGGGGGTTGTCAGTGGACACAGATGGTGTTTGCCCCGACATGACAACCCCAGAGGCAGGAGTGGGTGGGCAACTGGGTCCTGGGGCTGGGCTGTGGAGTGATGGAATCCCAGTCGCGAGTCTTCGGTTCCAGCAGGGGTGGTCACAGCAACAGCACCCCTGGCTGATGTGCAGGCAGCAAATGGCAGTGCACATGGACAGCAGGCAGTCAGGCAGCAGCAGATGGCAGGTGGGAGCGTGCTCGGGGCTCTGGGGGGCAGTAGTTCGGCCTTCTGGGCAGGAGCGTGGTCTTCCGTGTGCTTACGCGTGGCCAGCTTTATACGGAGTGATTGGGCATGTGAAAAATCTGCACGTCAGCGTGTAATACGCGGAAAGGCCCTTAGTGCGTAAGCGCATCTGCACGCATTCGCATTTTCATTGGACAGAAGGCCCCTCAAGCGCAAGCGCCCCTGTGACGTGACGCGTACAGACGTGCCTGGGCATTTCAGCGCGCGTGAAAAACTGTACGTCCGCGTGTAATACGAGGAAAGGGCCATGCGCGTGCGGTGAAACTGCACGTCCGCGTGTAATACGAGGAAAGGGCCATGCGCGTAAGCACGTGGAAACTGTGCGTCCGCGTGTAATACGAGGAAAGGGCCATGCGCATAAGCGCGAGTGGAAACTGCACGTCAGCGTGTAATACGAGGAAAGGGCCCTTCCGCGTAAGTGACGTGATGCGCACGTGCGTTTCCCTCAGCACGGGTTAAAGGTGAGCGGGCCCAGCAGTTCGCTGTACGTGCCTTTCGTGGAGACCGACGTGTGTTGCTGCTTCCTGTTGTTTCGCGTGCCATCACAACTTCACAGCTATCAAGGACGTATCTCTTCTTTTGGCGGGGGTATTGGCTACGCGTGTTTTTCTGCATCGCGCTAGTCAGACAGTGAGTCGCACACGCTCTTTTTCCCACTGCGGTTGCCCCTGTGTATCGCACCCATTTTCGATGTCATAGTAGCCTGCGTGTCCCACGCGTACGCGTTATTCGTGTTACTGGGTGCCACCGCGTACTGCTGGAGGTTGAACACATGCACGTAGGCTGCAGGGTTGCGTGCACGGTTTTACTGCAGTTTTGGGGTGCCTGAGCGTTGCGTGACCCGTCACAACATCACCGGGGTCACATACAGCCTTGCAGGTGCAGGGGGGCTGTTAACATCTTGCTTCCCACCCTTTTCTCCCCAATTGCCCAGGTCAATTGTGGTGTACACCTCCCATTGGCACCACTCCATCTGTGCCAGCACTACTACATCTGTGCCATGGTTGGGAGGCCACCAAAGGTGAGGGGCGCCTCAGCTGGGCGTACTCCTCGTGGCGGGCGTGGTCGAGGATGTGGCCGTGGTGACCAGGGAGTAGGGGGACTCCAGGGTGTCCAGGGCAGCCACAGAGGGGGAAGAGGCAGGGGTGCACCACTTGAGCACAATATTGTGCCATGTGTCGGTGCAGCCATGCCACCACCCCCTGTGGTTCTGGGGGATGCAGCTCCTGCATCTGGCACTGGCACCCATATGACCCGGCAGTCCGTTCCATCGACTGCCATGGGCCCAAGGGTAGTGGTAGCTGCAGGTGCAGCTGTGGACACCGCCACCCAGGCTCAGGGTCTGCCAGCGCAGGCTGCGTTGGCACTTGAAGAGCCCTTGGTAGATCTCCAACAGGCCAGAGGGGAAACCAGAGGGGCAGGCCGGGCTGCTCAGACCAAGACACGTATCCCTGGGCAGTCATGTCATCTGCTGCCCGGAACAGCCGGGTGTTGGCAAGTGCAGGGGCAGATGCACCCAACAGCACCCCGGTTGTGAGTCTGCCAACCAGGACTGTTGCGGCCAACGACCCTGCCACAGCTGATGTTGCTGCGCAGGGTCCATTAGTGGGCACCCAGCTGCCACTGACACAAGTCAGGCCTTTGGTCATCCCTCCACCTGCCACTCCCTTGGCTCAATCCACCGAACCCACTGGCCATACTGGTCAGGGCGGCATTAGCCAGCCAGGGTCTGCGCCGCAGTCCAAGAGGAGGCAGGTTGCACCTGCAGCACAGGCTGGGACCCCACACACAGCCACGACCTCCTGCACGTCGAGGAAGAAGCCTTTCTGTAAGCAGGAACTGGACTTCCTCGTGGACTACGTGCGGGGCCACAGCCGTGACATGCTAGTGGGTGCCAATAGTCAGACCACGGCTGCCCAACGTGACATCCACTGGAAGCATGTTGCGGAACATGTCAGTTCATTCGGCCATGAGGTGCGCACGGCGCAGGAGTGCAAAAAGCGTTGGAATGACATCAAACGCAGCACTAAGGCCAAGCGTGCCTCAAATTACAACTTGACTCTGGTGACTGGCGGTGGGCCTGCACCAGAGGAGGAAGAACTCACTCCGCATGAGGCTCTCGTTGCGGAGTTCATACCACCTGAATTGGTCGAAGGAGTGGGAGAGAAGCTGGACTTTGATGCCCAGTCCAGTGAGTGTTGATGCGTGTTTGTTGAGGACGTGTGTGTTTCACTTGTGGGATGTGTTGTGCATGATTGCTGCTACATGTGACGTGTACATGGTTCTGATGTGTAAGTAATGCAATGCTACCGTCATGCATGTCTCCTCTGCCTGCATGCGGGACTCCATGTAGGCATGCTCCCTTGCCCCTCCTCCGCCACTCTGCACCCCAGTACCACCTTTGCACTGGTCTGCTTCAATCTTGCCAATGTGTACTTTCTTGTTCATGTGTCCTGTGTAGATGCTAACTTCCAGCGTAGAATCTCCCAGACATATGCCGTGTGGTACAGCCTTAGTACTCGATGCAGGGTATCTCACTTGTACTGTGCATGGGTCAGATGTCCCGCAGGGACATGAGTGCCCATTCATGCTCCATGTGCATTGCACGCATGCCCCTATGTGTCCTTGACTGGATGATCACTGTAATATTAGTCCTTGGTTACATACATTGCCTGCCATCTCATCAGCCTTCCCATGTCAACTGTGGCTCAGTCCTGCGTTGCACACATGTTTAGGCTCTGACAATCTGTGTGGCTCACAGGCCTCAGCCTGTTCAATGGCCAATGACTCTGTCCAACTCTTGTTGTGTCTTCTTCACACGTGGGCGTCCTCCGTAATTTCCATCATGTGTCCTGCCCACTGTCCCAGCATCATTTGCAGTGTTGTAATTTGAATCACATTAAGCTGTTGTTGCCAGCCAACACTGCCTGTCAATACACAGGTGTATGGTCAGCCTTTTGATACCATGCTAGGCATCCCTGCTTTGGTACTGGGGTGGAGGGGTGCTTGGCTTCTAGGCATGGTACACATTGAATGCACAATGCACGTGATGTCTGAATTTGACATTGCACTGCCTTCACATTTCCTGGCACACACCATGTAGTGCTTGTACATGTAGGTAGTGAGTGGCGTATACATTTTCTGCACTGCATAGACCCACTTCCATGGAAACTGCCACCTTTCAACTGGTCTGATCACAGAAGCTATTCAAAGTATACCCAGCATGCATGCCAGGTCATATGTTGTGTGTCACATGTCTGCCGGATGCCTTTGCTGTCGGTGTGTGTGTGTGTCGTGTGCTTCTGACATGTGTATTGACCTTTTTCTCTCTATTTTTCAGGTGATGACGCAATGGAGGCAGAGGATGGTGTTGTCATGCCAGACACAGGGTTGGTAACGCCACATCAACCCGGCACTAGTGGGGGTCGTGGGGTGGTAGGCCACGAAAACCCCCAAGTGCTGCAGTCCATCTTGTCTCTGGCTCCCTATGAGTCCAGCCTTGATGACGACTCTGACGTCCATGTTGAGTTGGATGAGCATCAAGTCCATGTGTCAGGGGTGAGTGATTCTGATGTGGACACTCCTCTGTCTGCGACACCTGCACTGAGGGATCAGACAGTCTTGGTTCCTCCACCCGTGGTGGATCGGGACGCAGGGTCACCCTCCACACCAGTCACTGATGTGCCTGGGACATCACGTCGACGGGGGCATGTAGTCGTGCAGCCGCAGGCGGTGCCAACACAGCGAGGACCCCCGGTCCTTGGGTCCCGCAGGGGTCAAGCCCGGCAACGCGGTCGCCGCGCGCAACCGCTGTATACTGAGTGGGAGCAAGACATGACTGGCAATTCCGAACGGCAGGGGGCAGCAATGGAGAACATCGCTGAGAGCATGGAGCGTGTGGCCCGATCTGTGCTCCCCACTGCTAGGCAGGTGCTTCTCCAGCAGCAGGCGGCACGGTCCACGGCCCGCTCGCTCAGGCTGGGCATGGCGGCCTCAGACAGGGCACGCCAGGCTGAAATGTCGTCTCTGCGTCAAGCAATTGCTGCTCACACAGAGGCGCACATGGATGCCCTGAGGGAGGAGTATGCTTCCCTCAGATCCACTCTGGGTGTCCTTATGATGTCCCAGAGGCAGCAGGCAGAGGAGAGGTTTGCACAGCTTGAGCGTACCATCTCGGCTGAGCTACAGGCTTGCCGGGAGGTGCAGCGGTTGTCCAGCCAGGCCTTGCAGGAGGAACTCTGTGTTACACGTGCTACCTTGCAAGAGGAAGTACGTGTATCACGGGAGGTTCTGCATGCAGACCTACGTCACATCGCCACACAGAACCAGGCTCACCCGTCCGGCAGACTTGCTGCCGACGAGGGGAAAGCTGCGGCTAGGCGTGGCCAGGCTACTGTGCCACGTCCTCCTTTCCAGAATGAGCCAGACTCGGACGACCATCTATCTCCCACATAGGTCGTACCCAGGCTAATCGCGTGTGGAACTTCCCGCGCACCCCGAAACACACGTACCCAGGCCAGTTGCGTGTACGCTCACTCCCCTCCGATCACACGCGATGACACTCGGACCGTATCCGAATACGGGAAACCCGCGCACGGCAAAAGACGTGTACAGGCGTCAACGTGTCTGCCACACAAAGGCAGGCGGAAGCGTCCCCGCGCACAGCATAAAAGTGCGCGCAAACAACAAACGCGTATATACAGCTACGATGAATGCCCCATTTGTCGCTGCACTGATCGTGGGACACCGCAGGAGGAGGAGAATAGCCAGGGCACGCATTTTCGCACCACGGACAAGCCTTTTTGGGATGCCTGATGACCAGGTCTATGGCAGGTATAGGTTTCCACCCCATATCATCCTAGACCTGGTCAGGGAGTGGGAAGATGACCTCACATCCCCCACCCTTTGCTCCCAAGCATTGAGCCCCTTGGAGAAGCTGCTCAATGTCCTGCATTTTTTGGCCACTGGGTCATTTCAGCGGACCACTGCCATAGTGGGGGGGGTCTCACAGGCCACGCAGTCACGCTGCCTACACCAGGTACTGGCAATCATGACAGCGCGCCCCTCAGTCCGCAGGCACATATACATGCCCAGAACACCCGCAGAAAGGCAGGCCGTTGTCCTGGATTTTTTCAGGGTGGCACACTTCCCCAAAGTGCTCGGTGCCATAGATTGCACCCATGTGGCCCTACGTCCACCTAGGGCCATTGAGCACATCTACCGAAACCGCAAGCACTGGCATTCCATCAATGTACAGGTGGTATGTGATGCAAAGGGAATCATCACCTCTGTCTATGCAAACTACCCTGGCTCCACCAATGACAGTTTCATATACAGAATGTCCGCCCTGAGCCCGGCCTGGAAGCTGGGCAGCATGGCGACACATGGCTCCTAGGTCAGTACAAATGCCCTTGCACATGCATGCAAGTCACACACAGACAAATATCCAAACCCTAATAATCTCAACTATTATCACCTCCCCAGGGGACAGTGCCTACCCTCTGAGCAACCACATGATGATGCCCACCACACCACCCCAGGTAAGATACAACGCCACCCATATTGCAACCAGGGGCATAGTGGAGCGCACATTCGGAGTGCTCAAGTCACGTTTCCGCTCCCTTGACCGCTCTGGTGGGCAACTTCTCTATGCACCACCAGTAGTGTGCAGGATCATTGTGGCAGCATGTGTCCTGCACAATGTTGCAACACGGCAGGGCGTCCCGGTGGACATGGTGGTGCCCCCACATCCCCAACCACAGGCACAGGTGCTGCCCATGGGAGGGGACAGGGCACGTGGCGAGGAAGCCCGGACCCAGCTTGTGGCCACATTTTTCACCTAAACTCCCACCCCTGCGGAGTGCACACAGGCCTGGCACATACCATGTGACAATCGATGATGACAATGAGACAGTTAACTGTCACAACCCTACCACCCTGAGAAAGTTGCCATGGAAGTGCCACATCGTCTGCATCCCTAGCTACTTAAACATAAGCTATCCTGTGTGACCAAAAGGCACACATATGACATATGACATGATATGGGCCATACACAAGTATTCCAAGGCGCAATGAGGCAGGGAGGGGGGAACAAGGGAACACAGAGAACGGTACTACTAGGCCAGGTGTCATTGGGATCGTGCAAGTGCAGGGGTAGGGGAAATGGGATAAGTGCAAGGGGAAGGGTGGGGGGGAGTCCAGTACAGGGAAAGTAGCCCAAAAAAACAATACATAGGTCGCCTGGTGGCAACTACAAAGGTAAGTGCAGACAAGTGCTGGGAAGGGAGGGCTGTAGGGATAGAGAGACAGTACTGCAGTGCAGGGGTTGCCAGGGAGGCAGTGCAAGTGGAGAGTGGCTGGGCCAGGGACCGAGGTTGGTGAGAGTGGCCCAGTTGCAGCTCCTGTGCAGTTCCAGTGGAGAATTCTGCAAGGGAGAGGCAGACAGTAAGCAGAAGCAAAGAGGAAGGTCTTGAGGTGCTTCCAGAACTGGAGATGATTCCCCTCAAGTTCAAGTCAGGCCGGAAGTCTGTTCCAGGGGGAGGGCCCTGATGCGGAGAGAAATCTACCCCCAGCTAGTTGCTCTGAGAAGCGGATGACCCGGACATGCAAGGTGTGCATCACACACACCTGCAAACCAGGCCATGGCCATCACTGTCATGTCACTCAAACCCTCCCAAACATCAACATGACATGGCACGCAATACCCATACACCAAAGCAGTAACGATAAGGTACACATTGCCATGTCCTAAATGCACAGTGGGATCGGACACTGCTGCCTGACCCGGAATCAGATGAAATGACAGACCAACAACCTCCCACCCAAAATAAGTCATTTCCAAATGCATTACAACAGTCGTAGACGTAACATCACAATGAATGCCTGTCTACATGCACATTATGCATTGCAAAATCAACACTGCAGCTCATGTGTGCAGTATCCTACTCCTGCATCACACTGCTCAGCGCACAGCACAGTGAACAGCCATTGTGTGTGATGCACACCCTGAGCATCACATCTAATTGACAGACCACGTCAAACATCAAATTAGGCATGTACTGGATCCATGATCGGTCACAGAACATGTGCTGCCGGGACACAGTGGGCACCAGAAGGCAAACAGTGTACACGTGGATATGCAAGGGTGGGAGTACATGTAGTGCATCAGAGTGCAAGTGTGTGGTTCTGCAAGGACATGCACTCCACATATGCATGTGCACTCAAGTGACCATCAGTGTTCCCTACACATCACATGTGAACATCCACCATGTGTACACCCAGCATGTCAAACCACAACTATCCCCTCGCACCTGAAAGGAAAACACAACACATGAACAGGCATTGATCAGCAGAACACAACATGTACATAGGATACCACCATTACTATGTCAGAGTTCCCATCACACTGCAGGGCAAGGCAACTATCAACAACAACCCCCCCCTCCCTCACAAATGACCATGACCCACTGAACAACTGCACCTGGGTCATGGAGCCTCCAAACCTCAATTCCACCTGGCCACAGGATCACCTTTTCCCTTCGACACCATCTCCCACCTTGTGTGTAAAAAGATGCCTGAACCCTCAGAATCCACACTCATTTCCAAAATCACAAAATCCAAGGCATATAAACGAACCCGAACACCCTCCAGTAGATGACTTGACATAGCAGTACCTCACAAAGGCCAAGTACTACCACAATGATGCAAGAACCAAGGTAGCACAGCAAAACAATGTCACGACAGGATGTGAGACATGTGTGGTACATGACATAGGATGATGCACCATGAATGGATGTGTACTGTCACAGGTCCCCTGTACAGGCGCGGGAGTGTCACGAAACAACCACCCCCACCATGTCCCGGGTGCCTGCAAGGTCAAACTCACACAGGCCCCTGAGACCCTGGTGGGGAATGAGGTTCAGGGATATGCAGTCGGGACAGGTGTTGACACACTGGATGACTGGAATGAGCGGCAGGAGAGGGGAGGAGGAATGACACATGAAACTAGGGAATGCACGAAAATGTACAACCTGCATGAACACATACACAATCCAAACAAACTTGGACATCATTGTCATGGCCTTCTGTAGTCCAGGCTCAGGAGTGGTACGAACCAACCACCCCCTCTAGGGTTTTGGCGCCTGCAAGTTCGGGGCTTACACAGGCATCCGCAACCCCAGTGGGGAAAGAGGGTCAGGGAACGTTGCTTGGATAGGCACGGGAAGCAGGAACACCGGGTAGAGGGTACAGGTTTCAAAATTGCATAGGATCACGGGTGATTAGGGAGAAAAAAACATACCAAATTGAACCACACATACATCCATGCATCAGTACACTCCCCAGCAAGCCTATGCAGAGCAGTTCGTAAGAAAAACAACAAGACACTTAGCTCTGGTTTTGAGTGCTGGCCTCCTGCCTGCGCACTCTCAGGTCCGGTTACAGGAGCACTGCAATGCTGCAAAGAGAGACACAGTGAACAACCTGTACGTGCCAATTGCACAAAAACACAACACCAAACATGCCCCATAGCAACAGACTACTCTACAAACAGACAATCTGTGGTTGATGCTTCGTACCCATATATAACATCACCCCTGTGACGGGTCATACACAGTCAATGCAGTAAGGCAGCCGCTGCTGGGTGCATGGCAAATGGAACACCAATGTGTCACAATTCACACAACATGCAATGTTCCATGGGTAAGCAGACAGACCCATATAGCAAGCCATGACTACAGAGAAAATTGCGTACCACCATGACCGAAACGAAGTTGGCAGTGCATTTATCATGAAGTACGTGGAAAAGACATGCACTGCACCCGAGTATGTCCCTTGCTGTATGTCCCTGTGAGCTGCCCCTTTCCATGTCTCGGAAGGCTACATGGTTGATACAAGTGCCTCACTGTCACTTCTAGGCACAAGATAGAACACAATCACTTTATCCCTTTTGCAGGTAGTGTGGGAAAATCTCCCCATTTCCCTGAATGTATTGAGGTTTTTTTGATACACCCCTACCAGGCTGAAGCTCTGGCTTTTCTCTTCCAGCAAAGCAGACTATGTGGTCTTTTTGAAATCTCATATGCTGTAAAACAATCTCCCTGAAATTCTTATCATAGGAGTTTTTACGGTCGAAAGTACTCACAGGATTATTTCTGGTCTGCCAGGACACACTGGTTCAGCCGCCTTCTCTTTTGTTTGGTAGAGATGAATATTCATCAAGCTCAGATAACAACTTGCTTTCTGAATCAGTTTGGCTAGAACTAGGCAAGTCCAGCTGCCTCCTCTTTCCCTGTTTTCTGTAAATTGTATGCATGAGGTCAGTTCCAGTCTGTACATTGGAGGTTGTGGATAACTTGTATGAGGTCCCTGATAGGAGGGGCATCTTTCCTTGATCAGAGGGTCGTATCCTTTAACCCGAATGGTCAGGGAGCCTCAATGCCTGTTTATATTTCTCTCTGTCATTGGTTAAACTCTCACATGTGCTTCTATCTGTCCGGATTTACTGTATATGTTCAGAGAGCTGAATGTTTACAAATGACAGTAAAGCCTGCCTGGCTTCGAGAACCCTGCTCTGAGCCACCAACCGATCCTTTATTTTCCTTACTTCATCTTGAAGTGCTTCATATTCTCTCTGAGAGTCATGTATTATGCATGCATATTCAAAGCCCTTTTCTTTCAAGATACCAGTGATTGGTCAGCTTCTGCTTGCTTAAAATGCTCCGCAAGCTCTATTTTCTCTTCCCCAACTCTGGTCTGTTCCTTACAACCCGGCTGACTCTTTTCTGCATCCATTTTCAACTTTAATGCATCTTGTTCTTTGATCAGCTGTAATTTCTGTTGATTCAGAATATATTCAATCATGACACATCTAATCAAATTCCTGTTGTGAGTTAATCTCTTTTATGATTAACTGACTTTCTTTTTCCCATTTCAATTAATTTATGGTCTGTTTAAAGGCCACAAAGTCATCCAACAACCCTCTATTGTGACAGGTCTGGTCATTCAATTGGCACTGAAGGTGGCTTACGGTTTCTGCACGCTCTTTACAATATCTTGCAGTCCAGCAAACTCTATGTCTTTCTGTTTACTGGCCTGTAGGTGTTTTTTTTCCTCATTCTGAAGTTGCTCGATAAGGTTTTCTTGCTTTAGTAAAAATAAATGTGGCTCTACTGTGCTTTATCTTATTGATTTATTCATAGCATGCTTAATACCTGAGTTTGGTTTCTAAGCGTGGATCCATGATTCAAAACTTGGTTGCTCTTTGTGGTCTTGCTTCCAAGACCATCATGTTATCCCTGTGCCTCAGCTTTGTGAGCAGTTTCTGAGCCTGTTTCAGGGCCTCAGTCTGATTCAGCATGAAAGCCTTTTTATTTGGCAATCGCTCTTCAACTAATTGCAAATGCAAATATAAATGAGCTTTGAGTTGGCCCATCTAAATCTGTTCCTCCTGAATGTTTTGGGTCATGTAGAAGTCTGTGAAAGCTTGATGTAAAATACCATTATTCTGAAAAATATATGTTCCATCTGATGTGATTCCTTGTACCATTTTAGTCTGTCAGCTCCAAGCTTCATTCTCTGGCCACTCAAAACAAATAATTAACTTAATAGTGCTCATTTTAAAAATGGCTTATTGCAATCTTATACACTCTGTCTGCACAGGTGGAAACATACCACCCTATTCCTGCTTTATTTCCACAATTAATGCCAAATAAAATGTCAACTCAAATCAGATTACTTTTCCACTACTCAGCACAATTTGATTTCTCTATACACCTCCCTTATTTCTATTGGTCAAGTCACAGTGGTAATTTAACAATTGCACAAACAACCTTCCATCCACCGCAATGCGGTTACACCAGAATGAATAGCGTGTCAACTGTGCACTTATCATGAGACAAAAACATGAAGCTAGATCCGAACTACATGCCCCCACTTGTAACAATATTACAGTTACAATTTAGTTTACATGGCAGATTAGTTGAATAACCAAGTTTTGCGTGCTTTGCAGACGGCCCAGAAGGAACGTCAGCTCTGAGGTCAGGTGGGAGGTAGTTCAATTGCTAGGATGCAGTGACTGGAAAGTAAAGGATTCTGCTGGGTGTGGAGGGTTGGGACAAGGTGACTTTATGCGACAAGTAAGGGGGGGACTTGGACATGTATTTATGAGTGATGGCGAGAGTCTTGAGAGTCTTCTTTTTTGATGGGGAGCCAGTGGACCTTTCTGCAGGCAGTTCAGATGTGCTCTGAACAGGGAATGTTCAGGGCTATGCAAAGGACATTGTTTTGTATAGTCTGGTGTTTCTTTAGATTGTGAGATGAAGTGCTAGCGAACAGGGCATTGGCCCACCACTGAGCGGGCGATGGTTAGACAGTTGTCATTGGAGAGAAAGGGTCTAGCAGCATTTATCAGCATTTATAAGTTTGGTAGAATAAGCTGCCACTAAGGAGATGGAGTTCACTTGGCGGGTGAGGGATTGGGTTGAGTCAAGGTACACACCTAGTCCAACTTAACCATAAAATCCCTTTAAGAAAGCTTTCTTTTTTCAGTGAATTTCATAGGTTTTTATCAGTGCAACTTAAACATAACGTCCACTTAACAAAGTTTTTCATTGAATTTCATAGGTTTTTATTAGTCCAACTTAACCATATGTCCCTTTAACAAAGTTTTTTCATTGCATTTCATAGGTTTTTATTAGTGCAACTTAACCATAACATCCCTTTATCAAAGTGTGTTCAATAAATTTTATAGGTTTTTATTGGACAAACTTAACTATAACAACCCTTTAACAAAGTTTTTTCAGTGAATTTCATGGGTTTTTACCAGTACATGCTATTTTCCTACAACTTACTAATATCATACGTACCTAATATAGCAAAATTTGTGTCCCATTCACAAAGTGTCACCTTAAAGGTCTGCCATTTCCCACCTTCTAGAATCATTTTTACCACTTCTAAACATATTTTGCAACTATTTCAACTAGTTTTGCATCCATAGATGTCTACGAACATCTGACTTCATTGTGGACCTTCCGGACAGTGCCACATGACCATAAGCTGGCATGCGGCATGATGACGTGTCCGAGAACCCGTCCGCACTTCACAATAAGATCTGTGCTTCGCGGACGTTTTGAAACTGCATTTTCTACTGATCTAGGAACTTTCAACTTCAAAATTTCCATTGCACAGCTCCAAAACCCATTCCTACTGATTATCCATTAACAATCTAGTACACGGTACATATTTTTAGCAAAACTGCTTTTATCTTAAAATGGCATCAGGTAATGCCATCCCTCCTCCCCAAGAGCCACCACCACTGCTGTAATCAAGGAGCAGCAGAAACACTGCCCCCTACCTTAGAAATAACAGATGCACAACATTTTCCCCTGTCGACTTACACCTCCATATTAATGTTTGGTTCCTCTTCCCTCATTTCCATCCCCACCTTTCGTTCTTAGCCCTCCTGTCAAACAAAAAAAAATACACCCAAAAACAATAAAACAAATGTTCCTTTAGGAACCACCTTTCACAGTTAAAAAAGAGAACTAAAAAAATCATATAGACTCCATCTGTTTTTTATTTCTCAGTAAAGTACATAGACTCAATCAGATTTTCCAACATTCAATTTGCAAATTTGTGTTAAGCTAATGGGAATATTGTGGCATCCATCCTGCATTCTAGGGACTGGAACGGTCGATACAAGCCCAGCAGCCCAAGTTTTCAGCCCAAGTGAAGCAAGGGTGGATAACGAGGTCTCTGGAACATTATCCCCCCATTCCAGCCCCTGTAATGGGGGATGAAGGCCTTTAGCACCCTAGCATCCCAAAGCGGGAATCCGGGGTGCTAAAAAAAGGATTTTCTCCAGCATCCTGGTGTAGGAAGGAACATCCTTTTCCAAGATGGCCACCATGGAAAGGGAAGGGAGGGTTCCATACAAGGCAGGGCCCCTCTTCACTTTCCATGGCAGCCTGAATAAGGCAAAAAGAGAACTATGTGGCCATATTACCACAAACACATTCTTCTTCCTTTTCAAATCTATCGCAATTTCGAATAACCTTACCATAAAGCCAGTCCTAGGTGGACATGGCCAATTTAACCCCATGTTTTGTCCCTCGTGGTCTTGCCAGTAGCCAAATTGTCCAGATCATGACCTTATTCCATGACCTGCACAATCTGGCCACTGCCCATGGCCACAGGCTACACCTCAATCACCAAAGGTATAGCACAATTTTTTGTACCTACGGTACATTACATCTATGAACACAGGCACATTTGCAAAACCACGCTTTCAGGTTCTTCTCAATGCTCCTTACACAAGTTTCCTGGAAATCCACCCATGTTTTATTTTTACAAAAGTGTCAAATGAATGCACATACGTCATATAATCCATTCAGACTTTACAAAAACATTTATATCTTGATCTATAATCTTTTTGCAAACCTTTGTGTAGATTTGTCAAATGGCACCACAATTATAAGGCTTTACAATATGTTGGTCCCCCTCTTGACAAAATCCCACCAAACTCTGCAAAAACATTTATATCTAGATCTATTATCAGTTTGCCAAATTAAGTGTAGATTCGTAAAATGGCACCTCATTTATAAGCCTTTACATTATTTTGAGACCCCCCCCACTAATTTTGCCCCCTCTTGACATAATCCCACCACACTTTCTGGATTAGGTCAGGAATATAAATCCAAAATTTCATTTAGTTTCATTAAGTGGTGTCAAAGTTATAAGCCATCCAAGAACTGCTTTTCATCAACACTTTAATGCAGAGGTGCCCGCAAACTTCACAGGACTGTTCGTGAACACCCGAACCATTCGTGGACTTTCACACAAAAAAAATTGTTTTTTGCTTCTTGAAGCCATATTCCATCCCGTCCTCATCACCCTTTACCTCCCCAGAGATTATTTGATAAATTTAACAACTGCAATATTGTGTTTTTTAATGTGTTTACCGTGATGTCCGCGGACACCGGCTGCTGTCCGCGAATGCAAGATGGTGGGTGTTTCCAAAAATCTGACACACCTCACGCTTCACTCTAACCAATCAGCGAACATGTCATGTGTCTGCGGACATGACACAAGCGATTATCCAATCAGTGTCCTGTTCGCCTGCCGAACAGGTAAGTGAGTACGCGAATGCAGACATAGATATCACTAATTTTTTGAGACCCACTTTTGCCCATTTGTTTAAAAAGTACTGGACGAATTTTCACCAAATTTACAAAAGCACGCTTTCGGGACCAAGCTGCCGCTCCTGCTGCAAATTTGGTGAAACTCCGTCCAGCGGTTTGGACTGTCGGCGTGACAACATTTTTTTCTCCATTCAGTCTATGGAAAAAAATACATTTTGGGACCCCCCTATAAATTTGCCCCCCTGGACCAAACCTCACCAAACTTTGCAAAATGAATCAGAGTGGGCCATGTACTTTTTTTTTGCAAAGTTTGGTGAGGATTCGTCCAGGGAGAGCGAAGTTATGAGACGCCCAAAAAGTGCTCTTCCTATGCCTTTAGCAACTTAACCATAACTACATGGCCACTACTGCAGGCCATGTACTATATATTTATAATATATTATATTGTATGAATTGTTTTCTCTGGTGGTTTTAGAATTGTAAAGTGTGAACACATTCTAATTGTTCTATCTCTTGTTGGAAACTAGAACACCATATATAAATACATAAATAAATAATTGCAACTTTAAGCTGGAATGGCTCTTGCTACATTTTTCTTTAAAAAAAAAAGGTTGCTGACCTTTTTCTATGACTTAAATTATAGATGGTATTAGGATTTTGATTCCAAGAGAAATCCTATATAGAGGATGTTTATCTTAATTGCCTGGGGTGAAGTAATCCCAAACTAAAGGATGATTCACAGAGCATTGCCAGTTATAATTCTGATTGTTCACCTTTGAATAGCATGGTAAATATTGCGCTTCACCTCTATGTTACTTTTACTGCGAACTAGGCAAAATCAATTAAATATTTAAATAACTGCCATAATAGGTTACGCAGTGGCAGTGACGATTCTGCTTTGTTAAATGCACCACTTCATTAATGTATGTGCAGTATTTCAGTGTCGTGCTGTGCCTCTGAAGATGTGATAGTCTTGAATATGAAAAGTCCCATCTGGAGGAAGATGACGAACTTCCACGAGAGCTTATAAAAGCAAACCACATCGTTGAAATCCCCACACACTGAAAGTAATGAAAATGTGCTCATTCTGTCCATAGCTTGATTGGCTTATGTTAGCGTTCTTTGATCCTCTCAGCAGGGGTGCCGAAGCCCCGCTGAGTCTGCCACGAGTCTTGACTGCTGCCAAATGAACAAGGAAGGGCGATAACGAAAGAGAGGGAGGGTTGCATACTACGTATAAATACATTGAAAACAAAATCATCAAAGGAAAATGTTGCAAATGAACTGTGTGAATATGTATGCAATCTTCTACGTGATAAAGCTGAGCCTACAATACCCTTATTTCAGCAAAAAATGAATTTAGTAATTTGGAGATCACATTTGGTTTCATTTGAGAATGTGCAAGAACTATATATAATTTTGAAACTGAATGTTTCAATACCGGGTAGAAAAATGTTCATGAAATGGAATACACTGTAAAATAAGAGAACGTCTGGTGTTTAAAGATATAGAAAAGTCACAATCAAAAATACCTACAATTGAAATTGAAGTGTCTCGTAATAGTTGCCTGGAAAGGATAGAATTTGGAAAAATATACATAACACATAGAATCATTACTTTGAAATAATACCATCCGATCTACTTATTATTTATTTTCTTTAATCCCAGACAGGAACATTTTTGCCATCAAATATTTTTTTACACAAAAATTCATGTTAGCGATTTCGAAATATGCATGCAATGGATACGTTTCATTTTCTACAATGCCGTGTGAGTAGCAAGGCTCATCAGCACATCTCACGCTCACCACGTGCCTCTCCTCATACGCAACTCCCCGAATCACAACCGGGAATAACATCCATTATGCAATGAGAAAGATGCAAATGGGCCAGATGTGTGTCTGCTCGCCTGTGTATCATTCCATTTAAACTTCGAAAAACGAATTGTGCTACTGAAACCATGCAGGTCAGCTTCAAACAGGCACGAATTAATTGGCAGTGACAGGCCTTGAACGTTTGTCACTGCATATTCTATTTTCACATTTACACTTATGTCCTGGAGCTGACAATGTGAACAAAGCAATGCGTTTGCTATGCAACCTAGAGCAAATCAACACAATCTCCTCCCACAAACGCGTGTGTGCTCACTTGGTGGGAGCTGCCAAAGAATTTCGATGACCGAATTTCTCCCAAGAGGTCGGATGAGTTCTGGAAGCCCCTACAGAGATCCGGGCATCAATCCCGGGCTTGTGCCGAGAGCATCATAGTGACACTGGAGTGAGGTATCCTCACGTGGATTCTGGCAAACTCATGGGCAGAAGACGAGCTTGGAAGAAAGGATAAAGACATAACAACTTCGTGTTTGAGTGTGTCTGCACAAATGCAAGAGAGTGCTGATCCAGACATGGAATTTGGAAACTTTTCAGGGATTAGGCATGATTTCATTTTTCTTTGGGGACTGTGTGATTGAGATTTGAAAACGTTTTGTTTTTAGCTTCATTCATTTTAGGTTTCTTACATTGTATGCCAGGCACACAAGAATTTTATTTTGGAAGAAATGCTTCTTTGTTTGTGAATCCTTTTCTATTGTGTTGTGATTTCAATTTGAAAACTTAAATTGGCAAAATCAAAATTTGTTTGCTTTCTTGTATAGTCAGTTTACTTGAGAAGGCATTTTTTTGTTGGGGAAATCTTTGGTATTTTAATTGAGAATCCTTGATTTTGATTATATTTTTAGAGAAGCATGTTTTGTTTGGGAAAACCTTTTTTTGGTAGGGAAACATATCAGCGATAGTGGGGCAGGAATGTGATGCGCTCTAGCCTGTAATTTAATTTTATTGTGATCTGGAGCCACAGGTGAATGTCAAATCCATTATCCTACTTGGAATCTGAAGAGGTGGGGGCAGAGTTCATGAACATGCTTGTGTTTGATGGACACAGAAAATCTGCTTCATGCAGCAGATGATGCTGCTGCATAATTTGTTGGTGGGAATGGTGAAGACACAGAGAGCGTGGAGCTGCCTGAGCCAGTGGAACAAGCAGTATAACAGGGATCACGAGTAGAGCCAGTACTTCAGGGATCAGTAGAATTAGAACACGCACATCAGGGGTCAGCAGCAGGCACACAACCCAGGGCAGGTACATGTGATGCCCACCCTTTGTCATTATCCTCTTGGATCTGGAATTACATTAAAGTGGATTTTCAGCAGCTGAGGACACATCTCAGAGAAGGAAAATTGTACATCTGTAGAGTGAAAAGTGTGCCTACGGTTAAAACTCGCAGAAAACCCTGCGGCCCATTCGCCGTCTACCAGGGCCATCCATAACCATGTGGGGCGGGGTCACCGGGATGTGTATCACGTTTAACAGTCATTTGATCGAAAAAAAAGGTCACCAGGACAAATGGTCGACACCATTAGGTCGAAAGACAAATGGTCGAATTTTTTTTTGTTGTATTTTATTTTCACATTTGTTTTGTTTTTTTGGGGGGGGGGTCCCAAACCCCCTTTTTTTCTAAAAAAAAACTTTTTTTCCCTAAACGAAAACCTAAAAAATATATATATAAATTTTAAAAAAATCGACCATTTGGCTTTCGACCAAATTCCGTCGACCATTTGGCTTTCGACCAAATGTCTTTTGACCAAATGACTGGACAGCGTGTATCACAATGTCCATCCACGCCAGGACCATACCCGTGATGATGAGACTGCAGCAGAGACATCCCAAGAAGGCCGAGGGGAACAATGATGCCATTGTCAGAAACATAGATGTGCACATGGATCGAGTCAGTGGTGTTCACATTCTTGCATCCAGATCAACAATGGGATACATCAACAATGTGTTTGGTCTAAAACACAATGGGCCTCATTACGACCCAGGCGGACTTCGCGGTGCTAAATGCACCGCGAAGCATGGCGGAAAGCCGCCGATAGCGCCATGGGGGTTGGCGGATTTACCGCCCCATTCCGACCTCGGCGGAGCGGTAAATCCCCAATCCCCATTCTGCCCTTCCCCATTCCCATTTTTGCCCCATAGGGTATAATGGGAGTGGGGAAGGAGTTAATTACGCCACCGTAAAATACGGTGGCGTAATTAACAACGAGGTCCCGTAGCGCCATGGTTTTCTCCGGCTGGTAAAACCAGGCGGAGAAAACCTCCATGGCGCTACGGGAACTCGTAGTATGGCGGAGAGGTACGCCATGCACTACGCTGGCGTAATACCCTCTCCGCCAGGGTCCTAATGAGGCCCAATGCAATTTGGTGAGCTATCAACACATTCAATTCTTTGTTTAATCCTCCTGATGAGCCGCTCAACTAAAGTGGTGAACCACGCGTAGAAGACTTTTTCATTTTTAAGGACTTCCCTTTGAATCAAGTTTGAAAACCTTTATTTTTAGCACGATTATTTTGTTTGAACTTCTTCTGCTTACCCTTGGAGGACAGATATTATGGGATAAGTGATTATGTTCGAATAATTTAGCCTCCGAGGAGCATTTATCAATAAACATCAAATATGTTCAATACAATTATTAACCTCAGAGTTTTTCATTAAAGGATCATGCCACATGCACGGTATGATAATTAACCCCCAGCTGGCACATTAGCTCAGCTCAGCATTCGCTCAGCTCCATATTTTGAAGAATTCAGACTTGAATGTGCTTTATTGTTCAACTCCTCACTATTTGGGGCCCTTTCTCTTAAGGGAAATATAGCAATTCAGTATCGAAATCACCATTGCAAGGCATTAGAGGTCTACACATTCAATTTATGCCCCCACTCCACTGTGCTCTCATCTGTGCGAGACAGGGGAGACATACAAATCCAGTCTGGGCTCCCCACTGATGTGTATCTGCCCTCACTCCTGCAAGAGATGTACAAATTGAGTGTCATAATCAGTGCAAGTGAAAAGAGACTTTAAAAATCAGTCTTTGCCCAACACCTGCAAGAGAGGAGAGATTTAACAATTAAGGTCCCGATTCATGGAATATTTGCACGGTACAAAGTGAATTTGCAGTTCTGAAAAGTGACTTTGCACTACCATCACAAACTCTGATTCATGGGACTGTGCAAAGTGTTTGCAGTGCAAAGTCTGGACAAAGTAATTTTGAACTGCAAAAATGACTATGCGCTGACTTTTCTCAAACTTTGCACTGCAAAAATACACTTTGCACGGTTCCATGAATCAGGGTTGGTGTCGGCAGCGCAAAGTCACTTTTCATCAGTGCACATTCACTTTGAACCGGGCAAATATTTATTAATCAGGCCCTAAGTGTGTGTTCTCTTTCCTGCAAGACAGGAGAGAGGTCAATATTTGAGTGTTTGCTGTCACCCATGTAAGCCAGGAGATCTGGAAAAATGAAGTCTGTACCCAGGGTCATGTGAACAGGACAGATGTAATAATTGAGTATGTGCCCCCAGCCTTGTTGGAGAATAGAGACATAACATTGATTGAGGGTCGTTATCCATTTTAAACATGAGAGATTTAAACATGTAAACTGTGCTCCCCCTACTGTAAAGAGGAGAGGACAAGCCTCACATTTGCGTGTCCTCTCACCCATGCACGACAGGAGAGACATACATAATTCAGTCTGTGCCCACACTCCGGCGAGACAAGAGAAATGTACATATTCAGAAAGTGCTCCCAATCCTGTGAGACAGGAGAGACAAAATGAACAGTCTTCTCCCACCACTGCAAGGCTGGAGCAATGCAAAATTTGAGTATGTGCCGTTACCCTTACGGGTGAGGAGAGGCATAAAGAAATGGCTGTGTCCTATCATCACTGTGAGAAACAAGAGAAACAGAAATTGAGTCTGGGCTCACAGAAATGCTACAGAGGAGATATGTAAAAAAAACAGTTTTTACCCTGAGCGCTGCGAGACCGCAGAAATACAAAACTTTAGTCCGCCACTCCTTCTAGAGAGGTTTGATATACAAATTCAGTCTGCGCCTCCAATCCTGCAAGAAAGGAGAGATAAAGAAATAGAATATGTGCCCTCATCCGAGTTGGAGGAGAAACATAAACATTAATTTTGTAAATTACCTGTTCGATTATTGGAAGAACTTGGGTAAATTGTTTATGCACACCTGCACATGTGTTACTTCAAACTCTGGGCAGGGGCATGATATGGTGGTTCTTTATTACGTCGACCACCATCGTTCATCACCACAGAAAATACTATTTAATCTCAAGAGCTTGAGCTAGTATTTTCAATGGAAACCACAATGGCCATCATCTTACCCTCCACTATCGAGGATGCCCTCGACACTGGAACTTAAGTCACCCTCTGACTTAACTCTGTTCTGACATTGACGACCCTGTCCTGTGCTTACAAAGGCAATGGTAATGTGCCATAGTCAAATGGGATATGGTGCTCATTCATTTTGTTGAACATCAGTTGTTCACACAGGCTTTTCAGGGGATCAGCGACATTAGTGCCAGCAGAATTACAAATGCGTTTTAATTGTTCATTAGCTGTGGGGCAGCAAAAGATGTAAATAGCTACACAAACAAGTACCTGTTGCAACACAGACTCCCTGTAATATAAATACTGCAATGGTTCATCATCCTTGCCAAGCTGGAATGTCACTCAAGCATACATCCACCATCTGTGCAGCACTAGGCTCACTAATGTTACTTGTTGCTCTCCATGTCCAAGGCACATTCAATAATGCATCATCTTCAAGTGAGACCGACAGAAGTGTGTGTGTGAGAATTGCACACCCTACATGGGGGTCCCCTGCATCTGGCACAGTTGCAGTGAACAGGGTGCTCCCAGCTGAAGACAGAACTTTTACTGGCTGTTGGGAATGTTCAATTGTTGTTGCCTGTTACCAGCGTCTGCATTACAAGCAAGCCATCTTGCAAATACCACTCTAGTGCAGTCTGCACATTGTACCTGTCTTCTGTATCTGTTGTACTTCGGCCCACAGTCTGGAATGCAACCACATTAACCATACAATGTGGGTTAATAAATGAAACCAAAAGATATCCAATGTGAAATTCAATGTTTTCTTTCTTGCAATTATATGCAGGCCATTCTGAATGATTGTTAGAGAGTGTGAGGTTGAGCTCCGTTTTGCTGCACTTCTGTATATAGCGATTGGTTGTTCTGCTGGTATGTTAAGTACATGGGGTCGGCCCCACAGGGAACAAACAAAGTTTGTGTAGAAGTTATTGCCCCATTTCACATGTGCATGATCAGTAGATTGTATGTTCCTCAACTGAGCAATATCGGTTTTTAATTGGTTGAGAGTGACAATCAGCTATATTTAATCTTCTTGAAACAAAAACGTTGTGTGTGTTCATTAGATTTGTCATAGAATGTAGATTTTTAATTCCAATTCATTATCATCACATGCTCCAAATGCCCTTGTGCCAATGTGGCTGACTGCTGCTACTAATTGAGTAGCCAAGGAAGTTCATGCAGTAGAGCTTTCTTATGAACCTCTTATCCAAGTCATTAAACCTGAATAGTAGAGGATAGGAGTGCCATGTGTCATTTGTATAATTATTCATTTCAGTGCAACCTGATAGTGTAAACTCTATAGACAATGGCATACTCCTTTGTAAAGGATGCGCATGTCCAATGATCATGCACATGCGAAATGGGGAAATAATTAAAGATTACTAGCGGTTGTCTCACTTGCTGGGCAATTTTTGACTCATCCATGTTGCCATGCTCAATTTCTCTTTCACACAGGATACTTTTCAGAAAGTAGATCAATGGAAGTACCTCATTCAGTAACACATACCTTCAGCTTATATGATGGTAACTTCCTTAGATGGACATATCAAAGAGCAGAAAGTGCACATGAGTTCTGCAGAGTCAGTGTGAAGAATGTTAAAGGCAATACTCAACTGTGACTGTAGCTATAGTCACTTACAACACTGATTTGTTTGGACAGCTGGTCAAGTATATGTAATGTTGAATTCCAGGAGGTCAGCAAAGTCATTTTTGTTGGAGAACATGTGCAAAGTATTGCGCATGCACTACATGCCCCAGCATAAGTGCAGCAATGACATTGGAGTCAATGGCCCTCATTACAACACTGGCGGAAACCCATGGCGCTATTAGCACCATGGTTGCTGCCGGTGTTGTAACTAGTCCGCCAATGTTCAATGGGGAATCACCACCCCATTCCAAGGTTGGCGGGGCGGTAATTCCCCATTGAACATTGGCCCTTCCCCATTCCCATTTTTGCCCGATAGGGCTCTATGGGACTGGGGAAGGCGGTAATTACGGTACTGCAAATTGCGGTACCGTAATTACCTCGAAGGTCCTTTTGCGGGCCCCTACTTTAACGGCTGGTCCAGACCAGCCATTCAGGTCGGGTCCCGCAAAGGGACCTCGTAATTAGGCGCTAAGGTGTTGACGGTGCCGCAGCCTTTTACAGCGCTGTTAACCCCTTACCGCCAGGGTCGTAATGACCCTCAATGTATACTGCCAGAAAAATGGCATTGGTAACTGCCAGGGAGTGAGAAACTCTGCAACCACCTGCTCCACTACTTCCTGGATTTCTCCTGCTGTGACGCCCTACAATTTATTGCTTGCTTGCACAAAGTTGGCTTTTTAGTGAACAGCATGCAGCTTCCCCGAAGACATAACTTTCCCGACTCTAGCATGTCATGTGAACCAATGTGTTGTCAGAGCCATTTAATCAGTGCTTTGCCTGCTGGACCACCTATCCATGGTGACATTTACAGGTGGCAAGATGCTGATTTTGACTCTGTGCAAAGTAATTTCACAATGTTTATATACACTATGGACTATGTAAGTGATTTCAATCCGGCACACACCCAAGTATAAGCCCAGCATGTAGTGCACAACTGAAACCCTTATTTATTTTTGTCTAAAAGTTCAATATTCTGAACGATATACCACTCATATAACACCCTTCTGCTGGAACCCCCCCCCCCCGGTCACACTGAAACAGGAATCAGGCTTGTTTGCAAAGGTAAATATTTAATTATGTATTTAAAATGTTATCACAATATATTTTAATAGGTAAAAAACAATCACCAATGGGGTGACAGAACACTGAAAAATATCTTTAATGCACTAGGAATCAAAAAAATGAGCATAAAAACAAATGCAGCACAGAAAAGAATACTGTTGTGTTGGTTTAGAACAGACTATGGTTAGAGGTTCCTGCTGCAACACCCTCAACTCCCAATAGGCAATGTAAAGAGATGGGAGGAGAGAGCAGGTATTCCGGAATAGCATAAATCAAACAGAATATCAGTCCTCCCTCCCCCCTCCAAACACAAGAGAAAAACAGAATTGACTTTTCAGCTGTCAGGATAGCTTTAAATTGTGTTTAGAATTGACTGGGCAAAAACACCAAATGTGGTCAAAAATACTTAAATTGTTATAAATTCCTATGGGAGCTGCTTTGAACAGTTGCACACAATCACACACAATGATTTAGTCCAAAGAAAACATTTGAAATCCAAGTCGGAAACAAATGAAAGCTATTTCACATGTGTAGAATTCTTTCAGAATTGTAATTCGCGGCAAACTTTTCCTTGCACGATATTTGCGATAACAGGAGATTCGCACTGTTTTGCAAAATTGGATTCTATGGATAGCTATGGATGTTAGGTACAAGTAGGAGTTGACATATCGTTTCTATCACACAAACTGAGGGAGTTATAGAGGTTTTAGTAAAGGTCGTTTTTGTAAAATAGGCGTGAGAATGGAAAATAGAAAATCACAAATGGGTTTGCTTACACTAGAGGATGACTATGAAAAAGCGAATACCACAGAGGGATCTTACAGTCACATGATCAGTGTAACCCGCCTAATGTGTAAACTCTACTTCTTCATATGAGAAAAGGGTCAGCGCAAAGATAGTTCTAACAATACTGGTTCTGAATGAAAGATATGATGAGTTTGAGATAGGGATAAGACAATGCAAATATACTATGGGCCACAGTTCTTCTATTAATACTCACAGCATAAGTTATTAAATTGGACCATTAGCCCTGGTCATTGGATTGGGTCTGGTCTAGGAAAGACAGCACATCAGGCCCGGTACTGGATCAGCTAGGCCGGTCGCCGAGTTTGCACATGATCTGCACTCCTAGTCTGTGGGTGTTTGAATCAGCTGGATAGTGAGCTCCTCAAGCAAGCCTAGTGGTGGCAAACCAGAGAATTTCAGGATTCTCGTTCAAAAGGCCTTCTCATACCACACAGCACTTCACTGGGTGGAGAGAATAAATGTGAGTATTTGGGCCTTGCTGAAATCAATAGTTCTCTATTGCTGGCAAGAGTCTTGGCCTCTGGATCTGGAAGAATATTAACGCTGGATGTAGAATGCTGGATCAGAGTGCTTCGCCGGAATCAGGGAAGTGAGTGGATCAGTGAGTCCCTATGTGTCGTCAGCTGTCTCTATTTATGCTTTAAAATGACATCAAAAGTGGGTGTATGGGCCGGCTTAGCTAAGCTTGCCCCTGTGAGTTTGGATAGGATAAAAATTAATCTCCACCTTGCAATTTGAGTGATTGGATCAAGGCTGGATGATGTCACATTTTATGGTTTGCTTTACATTCCTCATAGCCACTGGTCTCAAAATCGGATTTGATACTAAATGCACATTTCTACATTGGTCACCTTTATACAAATCACACACAAAGATGCCGTATTTTCTGTAGCATCTGTTGCTCAAAATCCTATAGCTGTGGGATCTTGTCTTAACTTTCTACAGAATTTTGTCCTTTTCGCTATGAACACAATTTCCAAATTGTATGCAAATTTCCACAAATGTGTGTGTTTGACATAGGGATGTGCGTGTACATTTTCACAATTCTAACATGAATACATTTTGCATAAAACCACATATATTGCCATTCCTGTCCAGAACATGTCACACAATTCTACCGCCTCTTCACACAGAGCCCCCCTCCCAACTTGGTTTTGACCGTCCATCAAGGGGAAGTTGGGAGATTGGGATGTTCTTTTTCTGTCCGTGTGGAGAATTTCAGTTGCTTCTCCTGTCAGTGGGGGAGGCGACCCGCTCTCCTCGCCGGTTCTTGTCAGGAGTATTGCTGGTTCTGGTTGGGCGTATTGCTGGTTCTGGTTGGGAGTATGGGACGGCACTCCGGGCACCTTGGGTCTTTCCTCCCGGGCCCCGAGTGGTACTCCTTGGTTATCCTTGGGATGATTCTCATTCCAGATGCTAGAAGATGGAACATAGCATGGTTATGGAAATGTTCCCACTACTGTGTCCACACATCTTCGGGGGGATGTCAGCAGTGGGAAAGACACTTGCATTGGTTACAATTGACAATATTTCCCATCTATGTTCACTAATGGTTTTAACAGGTGGATTATGTAGGTGAGTCCTGGGATGGTCACCTCTCCTCCATTTCTGAAATCCCATTAATAACTAGGGTCCACATTAATCTCAAGTTGGTTGAGGGGGTCACGGCTCATATAAAATGTGGAAGGAACACCTTGCACAACCCAACAAGTATCAATTTTGCTTTTGTCATCCCTAGAAATTTTAATCATACAATTGCTAAGCAGAGGATGTTTGGAGCGGGTGCTTCCATGTCCCGTACCCATTGCTGCACTGACTCTACGGCGGGTAGGTTCTGGTCTTTTGGGAGTTTTTTTTATAATGCTTCGCTGATGAAGCTTTCTTCGCTATTCATGTCAACTCGGGCAAGGACAGACTCCTTCCCGTCATTTAACTGAATCAGGAGGAAGAGCTGTTCACCCTTTTTCAGAATGCCAGCTAAGTTCTGTGCTGGTTTGATGTAAATTGTGGCTATGAACTTGGGATTTTCGGATTGTACTTTAGTATAAAATTTCAATGTATGTCCCTCCAGGGTGGAATGCCACTTGAGACTGGAAGGGTGGCTGATTTGAAAAAATGGAGAAGAGTTCACCTCACCATTTGGTGGTCCCATAGCTATGACGGTGATGTTGGGTGTGTCATTGTTTTGAAAGTAGAACCTAATTAGGTCTGGTTTTTGTTCAACCATGTGGCATGTGCCATTTAGACTCACATGGTTGATGCTTTGCTTTAATTTAATTGGCCGCTGGGTTTGGGTCCAGAGGACCTTGTTTACACAATCTATGAGGGGAGACAGTCTGCAGAGGATTGTGTCACCCAATTTTAATTTCCAGCTCTGCAGACCCTTCAATAGGAATTTCCTTCCCATCAAAGTTCTGGAGCTGTCCAGGAAGAGGGGTGAGAGGAATTTGGTATTTCTCCCCCCTTCCTGAATTAAGCTACTCAAAGAATCTCTTTGACAGCAAAGTTGCTTGGGATCCAGTGTCCGGTAGTGCTGGAATTGCGCATTGCCCTTGCACCTGGATGGAGGTGTAGAATCGACCTTCCTTCTCCTCCAAGGGGCAAAGGTAATGCGTGCTCTGGGTAAGCTTGATGGTCAATTTGCTTATTTCTGACTCTGACGCTGGGATAGTTGGGTCAAGAGACGGTGTCGGAGTTCAAGAATCTAGCACAGAATTTTGACACACCGCTATTTGGGGATTCACAAGCTCCCCTTGTTCTGTTTCTGGGCCGCCCCCCCCCTTTCTGGAGGCAGTCAACAGAAGTGGTTGGTGAGGTTTGGTGTTCCTCTTGGGCTGGTTCTGGGTTGCTCCCCCCTTCCAGGAGGCGGTCCCCAGAATGGAGTGGGATAGTTTGGGTGTCTGAACACACAGTTTCATACTCAGTGATTTCAGGAGTCTCAGGCTCCTCCCTTCCTGATTCGGATCTGTCCCCCCCTTTTTAGCAGCAGTCCCCAGAATAGGTTTGGGCATGATCCTTTGGGATCTGCAAACAAAACAGGATAGTTGAATATGGGGGGAGTTTTGGGCTCCCCTGGTTCTGATTCTGGGCTGCCACCCCCTTTTTGGAAGCAGTCACCAGAATTGGTTTGAACAAGGTGACTTTATTGCTGGTCATTCTGGGGTTCAATGCTAGGTGATTTTAACTCGGTCCCCACATCTACCCAGTCTTGGTCAGGATTTCTTGGGACCCATTTTTCTTTGGGAGGAGTTCCCCCATCCCTGAAGGAGAAGATCCTTTTCCCAGAATCCTCTGAGGACCCCTCTCCTTCAAATTGGAAGATTCACACCTCCTCCACAAAATGGGCATTTTTAGGCTCTTTATTTCTCCTCCCCACCCTCTGTTCCTTAGGTTGCAGATTTCCGGGGGCAGGGGATTCTGGTTCCGGTTCCTGGTTTTCCAGGGCTTTTCACAGGTGGGGAAAGAAGCTTTCTCTAAGGCTTTACACCCCCCTTTCCCCTGTGCCTCCTCCCTGGGAATCGGTGGGTTGTCGGGGTTCTCTCCCCGTCATTGCTTTGGAGCACCAGACCCTTGATTTGAGGAGTTCAGAGTCGTCATGTTCATTGGAGGGTCTTGCTGTGCCCTCAACATGCGATCCAGATCCTGTGCCAAGTTCTGAACCTGGCGCTCCAGTTGGGACACCCGCTCTGGCTGGTACGGGGTTCTCTGGTCTACCCTTGAAAGATCACTGGAGCGGTAACTGTCCCTTCTCCCATAATACCCTTGCTTGGGATAGTTTTGGTACCCCTCCAACCTTGGCCTCCCCTCTCTCGCACTGGGCTGTTTTGGGGGTTGAGGTTTGGCAGATACCGGGTAAAGAAACCTGGCCTGGCATTTGGGGGATTAGTGCCCTCCTTTGGAAAGTGAGGAGGGGAGTTTCCTGGGTTGGCAGCTGCCTGGTTGGATTCCCCCCTCCTTGGACAGGAGGAGTCCACACTTAGCCCAGGATGGGTCTGTTGCTCTTGTAACGGGGGCTGATATAGTCCGGGGATTAAGGGGTCTCATTTGTGGAGTTACCTCCCTGACTCCCTGTTTGGGATTGGCCCAAGGGCCTTCTGGGTCTTGGGTTGGTCAAATTCTGCGCAGGAATGTTTTCAGGCCCCCCATCTCCAGATCTAAAATGGGGGCAACCTTCACCTCCACCATCTTAGCAGCAGCAGGGTTGTTGGTTGGTTTCAGGCTTTTATTAGCACTTTTACTCTCTAGTGGTTTCTGCACTTCGTAAATGTGAGTTGCTTGTTCAATGACCCAGTCTAGTGATCTAGTCTCATGAAAATCCCTCTCCAGCTGGGTCATAATGTATTTAGGGAGGGCATGAAAGAAGGTATTGACAAATTCCCTACTGTCTGTGCGCACCCTCCTGGTGGTCTGCGCAAAGGCACATTTCAGCTCTTCCCCACATTACAGGTTGCAGGCTGCCTTGCGGGCCTCTTGAGGGTTTCTATGGATTGAAAAATGCTTTAAGATGGCCGCCCTATAGGTGGATCATCTTGAATGGTTCTGATCCTCCAGCCCCGCAAAGAAGCTGGAGTATTCAGGTGAAAATGTCCACTTGACATACTGAATACAGCTTTGGCTGTCCTTCAGTTGGAAAGTCTCCATCATTTGCTCAAACAATTTGAGGTGCTCCCAAACTGAATATTTGGCATTTTTATGCTAGGGCGTGATGACGCTCCTAATAGCCTTGATTTGCTTCAGGGGATCTTTCAGTAAGGCTCTCTTAACTTTGTTGGCCTTTTTAGTTTTGGTCACCCTGGTCCACTCATCCTCTGACTCAGAGGCACTGCTAATAGAGGTGGCTGTCTGATCCCCTAGGATCTCCCTGATTCTGCGGGCTTGGGAATGGCTGGCAGAATGTGGGGGCCTAGTCTCTTGACACCTGTGGAACTCAGAAGCATCGTCTGACTCTCCCCTGCTCCCAGGATTGGCTGAGTACCCCCACCCCCTACCCCCACTGTCCTAGCTGGGAAGAGGTTTTTAAAATGCTCTTTGTGGGCCTAGTCTCATGAAATTCCCCACCAAATTTGACTGCCTGATCTCTTGGTAGGTGATATTTTTGAGGATCCAGTTCTCTGATTCTCCCCTCACTGGAGTCTCCCTGATCAGAAAGGCCGGCCCTAATATTCGGGAACCTGTACATAGATGCCCGCCCATCCATTTCTGGGAGGTGCTGACCTGTCTGTCCCATATTTCCCATGGTGTTGTTGAAGTCTACCATCCTCCTGGCCCTTGGTTCATATGAGCCAGTGGACATGGGGGTGGCAGAGTAAGCTGTTTCCATACGGCGCTACTTGAAGGCTAGGTCTCTCTGACTAACTGCTTGTTCTTTCAAGGTAGGCATTTTTTCAATTATCATTCGCTGTATTTTAGTCCGAGAAACACTGCTCTCACTATGTGCTCCCATTTTCCAGTAAGGTTCTCCCTTTTAGTCATGTGAATCATTCTTTTTTACCAGGGGGCTGACAGCAAGAATAATCCAAAGCCTGCTCATTCATCCATTTTTGCCCTGAAGGAGGAAATATCCACTGGCCGTGTCGCCACGAAGCAAAGGGCTATACACTTAATTCACATAAGGTACCGTGCCAGTTTACCTATATATATTTCTACAAGACGCTACTTTCCTAATTAGCATATTTTTGTTAAATGCATTTCGGAGATCAACTAATATCTTTAAAAGCAAGTTCATATTGACTGTTGAAACTGATCATATTCACCAACAATGTATTCTTTTTTTACTCTTTATTTCTTATTATCAATAAAACAAAATAGAAATACATCAAATGCAAGATTAATTACATTTTAGGTCATATAGGTTGGAAACAACACCACAACTTAGAAATGAATTTAAGAAATACAGCAAACATTAATCCTACCAACTACAAACAAACCTAGACCTAACCTAAAACATAACCATGAGTAAAGATCTAACATCCAAAAATAAGCAGGACAACACCAAGCAAACACATAACATACATAACCACCCTCCCACCCTAACACACTCATTAAACTTGAAAGCCACCCTAATTTATTCCACAGTACAATCCATGATCACCCATAAAGTTCAATGAAACTTCCCCATAGTTCATCATTAATTGCTTCCTTGTGCTGTTTATAAAACATAGTTTTCTCATATCTTGGTAGATTTAATCTCTGAAATGGGGCAAATGATGAATGCCCCATCCTCGAAGAAAACAGAAGTCTTTAATGTGGGTCACAGAAAGTGTCAAGTATTTTGAAAACTATGCAGCCAGAAGCGACATGGTTGGATTCATGGGAGAGATTACAACAATGTATTCTGATACCAGGACAAAATACTTTCTGTCCACAGATCTATAAGGTTGGATAAACAGTTCCTCCCACCTCACTGTTCCACACATGTGTTGTGTCGACAAGGTAATCACTGGCTTACCGCTTCCTGTCCTGCCCATAAAATCCTGGGTTAGACACTTAACAGGGACTTTAAGTAATGAGAATGTCCAACAATGTACAATTGAAAAAGCAATCCATTGACCTAAATGCAATCACTGTATACCTTTTGTGTCTGCTTCCCCCTAGGGTTCATTGCCTATCTGCTCTGAGAAAGGCTTTGTTGATACTCCCGCCCAGCAGGTGGCTCTGTTGCCGAAATGTGCATAAATGTCTGATGAAATTCAGTGTGACATTTTTTTAATTTCTTTGTGATTCATACAAACACTTAGGCAGACCAACAAGCCAATTCTTAAATCAGTACAATTTGTCTTCTTAGGATGTATGGGGGCTCAAATGGGAATGGGGAAGGTCCGGCCCCGGGTTCCCTGAAGGAGGAATTATCAGGACCTCCAAACTCGGAATGGCCCGGTAATTCCATATTCTGGGAACCTGGACCCGGACACGGTTTTGGAGACAGCCATGCTCTTATTAACGGCATGGCTGCCTCCAAAGTCGTAATGAGGCCCATACTGTCCTCACAAACTTTGCACATTGGGAATTTCTTGAAGGGGTAGAACATGTTTGAATTTGTTTTGTGGCCTATTGTGTAGCTCATTTTTTGATTTATGCACATGAGAAAAGAGGGGTTGCGGGGAGTGACGTTGGGCGGGCAGGAGTGGAAGGTGGCGGGGAATGCAAGGTTGTTATTAAGATAAAATGCCAATAAAAAAAAATAATAATAATGCAATGCCACTATGCCATTATTATGTGCAAATGACAATGTAGTCTCACAATGTCTTATTGCTGAAAGCACATTGAGAAGGCTTTTGAACTGTTCGGAAGTACACCTGCACCCCGCAACTAACCCTTTTAAATACAGACTTTCACCTATTCTGTTGTAACCCTGGTTTCAGAAGTGATTTGACTCTGAGTCCTTGCAGGATGAGTTATTTTTTTAAAACATTTAAATTTTATTTATTCATTATGTGATTCAGTTCAAAGAACTTTTCATATATATTTGTATCATAATCCATACATTCAAAATGTTACAATAAGACAATTTATTTATACAAAACATACACATTCAAATCTAAATTCATATTAACCTTCAATAGATAACTTGCCAAAACCAACATGTTAGTAAAACACCTTATAATGACATAATCAATACAACATACCCAGTGTAGCATTTAATAGAAATTCCACCCTGGTTATACAAAACCGACTATCTGGTACCATCATCACCATTCAATTACTTCATAGTTTCGATCTGGTGGAGACTGGTTATCCACATCTTATAATGTACAATGTTACAGTGATTATTCCTAGTCATGAGGCAGATTCTCCAAAAGGAGTATGTTTTTATTTCACTAATCTAATGGGCAAATTCACGTAAGTAAACCATATAATAATGACACAGTAGCTTACATTGAGTCGGCACATGTCTGTTTCACTCCTTGATTTCCCAATTATAGCACCACCTGCAGTACCTTTCTTCTTTCAAAACACCCTAGGGCCTGTAACTGGAAGAGTCGGCAATTGGTTAAAGTGAATGAACATTAAAAACCGTCTTAGTGCCAGAGCAGGAGCCATCATCATGTTCATATGGGGCCACAAATAGTGAATTTGGCAGCCTAAATATTCAATATAACTTTTTAGGTTAGCTAGGCATTCATGATTGCATGCCCAGTCCCATAATTTATTTTCTTAGCAAATTCCTTACTCTTTGTAAGTTAATCCTCCTCCCAGTTTGGACACTATCGAGTTTCACAAACAATGCCAGAGGTTAGGATTAATCCCATACCTTTCAGCCATCGCCGCTTTTGTGTTGCGCAAATATGCATGCAGCAACATGCACTGAGCAAAAAAGTATGAAACAAAGCCTTTAAATATATTAGGGCAGGGCATTTTTCTTTCTTGATGTAATGTTGTTTTTCTTTTTGAATGCATTTCTCTTTTTTATATATAGTGTTTTTTGAGAATAGTGTTATATTAGTTCATAGAGTTCAGACATGCTGCCATTAAGAAATTTGTCATTGGGCAGTGTGAGCTCCAATGCTCATCATGAGCAAGAGAACAGCCATTTTGGCATAGGATCAGGGCTACAGGCACCACATTTCATCATGTTGTTCTGTTGGGATACCTTTCAGAACTAAGGCCCTTTTAGTTGAATGTTATTTTGTGGTGAGCGCAAGCGCGTCAAGGTCAGAAATGTTTTGGTAGGAAAAGCAGACAATTGATTAATTGTTGCAACGAAAGCAGCCCCATAACTTTAAACCCAATTCAAGACAAGCGTGAAAGGCAAATAAATTCACAAAACATGTAAGGGTACAACAGGGCATTAGTGGCAATTAACATAGTTAGAGCATGAGCAAAGCACCCCAAGTGCCGCAAAAGGGCCTATTTTTATGAAATGGATGCCTTAGAAATTTGTAGAAAATAGATAAAATTTAATTCAAACAGCAGTGCCTCAGCTCGGAGATTTATCAAAATATAGTTGAAAAGTCATGGTGTACTGGTTTGCAGCTTGTGTCGAGATAGGAGTCACATGACATGCAGTACATGGCTTGCAGAACAGAGAAACTCCATTATAATGTTCAGGAGCTTTGCAACATCCTAGTGTCCTCCCTAGTGTTTCCCACATTCTCATTGGTCAGAATTTGGTGGAACAAAAAGGCTCAAAGTTATCTAAAAAGATTTTTAACCCACTTAGAACAGACCTCCTTTGTTAGGTATACCTCATACGGGCCAGCCAATAAAAACACAGTCTGAACATAAATGAGGTAATGGTTTAAGGTTGGGGATTTTTTTCGAGTGGCAATGATGAATCAGCCAGTGATTGGGCAGGGTGTCTGGTGTTCTATAGGGGTTTTGTAACATGTAGCCAATGATATTGATAGGTTTTTAATTATTGTAACACTTATCAAATATGCTAAATTTGTGATTTTCAGCTTTATATTATGTAGCCCTGAATGATAGTGTCGAGACAGTGTTCAGTTGTTATGCTATTTGCTCTCTCCCAGCTGTTCTGGAATTAAATTTGTTCTTTCAGCAGTTTGTACACTCAATTTTGAGCATTCTGTGGCTCCTAATTTTGTGTCATTTTGGGACAGCTCTACCTTTACATTTCAGATACTCCAGTCACCCCCTGAGGGGCTGGTCTACCCTGCCGCACGTCTGGCCGAAGTGGTTTTAGCCTACAGATACCAGTTTCCCATCCCGCATCCTGAATAGGCGTGCAAGCACCCCTTTACAGAAAAGGCCTTCCTCATCCCTTGGGAAAAGTAGCTGATGCAGGCAGTGCAGGCAGTTGAGAGGGGGTCTCAGCATCGAGGGTGCTTGGAGGATCCAGGATAACGCTAGCATACTTCTGCATACTTCTGCATGAAGATGTGATACTGAGTATATTGGTTTATTTAGTAGATTATTTTGGTATTATGATTATTTTGGTATTTTGCCGTATATGGAGCAGAAAGGGAATCTCCCATTTAAGTAAAGGGTATGGAAACATAGCATATATGTTACAAACAAAGTTATTGAGGTGACCCTCCCATGCTGTGGGAGATGATGACATCATAGTAGAGTAGAACTGTGCATTGATGTGGACTATCTCCTCTTATAAGGTGAAAGATGGCACTGTGCAGAAGTAGGCTGTTATTGTGATCCTGTGAGGGAGAGACAGTGTTTTTGTTTTTGTATGTAGTTGATGGTGTGTTTTGTTTGTCCTAGTGGGGGACATGAGGTAGTGATTATAACTAAGACATGTTTTTCTATTTGGTATAGAAGGGCGTGGATATGTCTATGTGGTTAGATTGAGTGTTTTGTGTTTTGTTAGTGTGGGTTGTTGTGAGGTATGTATAATGTTGTTGTGAAGTATGTGTGAATAAAAGAAAGAAGGGTGGTGTGTGACTTACGTGCTTGAAATACAAAACCGGTTATCATTTGAAATTGTCGAAATTGGGGTGACAATTGAACACACATCAAAAAGGGTGGTCTTTGAATTTGTGCAAAATTGGCCTTTGGGTAAAGGGTAGATATTTGAATATAAGATATTGCCGGAACTGTATAGATGCATATTGAAGGCATCATGGTGACTCCACTGGAACATATTGTTTGTTTGTTTGTTTGTTTGTTTTATTTCTAATGCGCTCCAGACCCATAGGAAGAAGGGCGCAGCAGTTAAGATAATGCGAAACTTACATCGTTACAGATTATACAGGATACAGTAAAAGTTATACATATTATACAAGATACAGTAATGGATATCATAGATATTATACAAGTTATACATATTATACAAGATACAGTAATAGTATACAAATGTGCAGGACCATCATCGTGCGGGTCGATGAGTTACATAGAAGATGGTACGCATAACATATCGTGAGACAGAGGAGAGGGACAAGTGTCAGGTCTGGGAATACTATAGACCTATGTCTAGTGGTCGTTGGAGATAAGATATTGGATAGCATTCCTTCTGAATAGTGGGTACGGCTGATCTGCTCTTAGATTGTTGGGTAATAGATTCCAGGATTTAGCCGCCTTCACAGGGAAACTATTCCCACCGACCGTGGTAAATTTAAATCTAGGTACTACCAGACAGTTAGTGTTGGTAGCTCTAATAGGTCTGATGGAGGGTTTTCTTTGTATTTTGTTTGTGAGGTAGCTTGGGGCGGCGTTGTTAAGAGCTTTATGTGTCAAGGAGATCATTTTTAATTGAATTTTGTGGTTTGTAGATAGCCATTTGTGTTGATGTCTAATGGTGGAGATGTGTGCTCTTTTATTTATGCCAAGCGCTGCTCGCAAAGCATTGTTTTGGAGCGTTTGAAGTTTCTGGATGGTAGATTTGTTGGCGCCACTGTAAAGGGCATTACAGTAGTCGATCCTGGAGAGGATAAGTGCTCTAGCCAAGATCATGCAACTGTCATTAGAGAGGAAAGGCTTGCCTGCTCTTATCAGTTTACAGGTTTATGCGGTGGTGGAGGCCAAGGATTTTAGTTGTTTGTCGAATGATAGTGTGGAATCCAAGTAGAAACCGAGGGTTTTTACTTCCTTGGAGACCCTGATAGGATTTCCATCAATATTGAAGGAGGAGATTTCCTGACCTAATTTTTTGGTGTTCATATGTGTTCCCGGATTATCAACTCTGTCTTGTCGTCATTCAAGCACAGGCCATGTGTGGCCATCCATGCTTCAACAACGAGATATACCCTGTTCACCAATTCCAAGTCCTTCCTATGATCCCCAGAAAGCGGGAGGAGAATCTGTGTATCATCTGCATAGTTAGTGTAGGTGATACCCAGAAGGTCTAGATCATCGAACAAGGGTTTGCTGAAGATATTGTATAGGGTAGGCGAGACACAGGAACCCTGGGGAACGCCACATAATATAGGGGTAGGGTCAGCTGCGGCCGAAGGGGAAAAAACTCTCATTGTTCTTTCGCTGAGGAAAGATTCTAGCCATTTGATGGCCTCAGGAGAGAAATGGGCAGCAGAGTCCAGGTGTTTTCAGAGTACCTTGTGATCGACCAAGTCGAATGCTGCTGAGAGATCAAGTAGGAGCAAGAGTGCAGTTCCTCCTCCATCCCTCAGCTCGTCATATGTGTGGCACACGTCTGAAGTATAGGGCTAAAATATTAAAATAACATGCCAAGTGGATCTGTGAGACCACAAGCAGCATGTTCACACATTGCCCAAGAGAAGGCATGCATGACAGGGACATCCTTGACAATATGTACAGAGTATTTTAGTACTCTAGAAGATGTTCGAGGAAGAGGTAAGAAGGGGAAGTTAAATAGAAGGCCAATGTCCACAACTCTGAAGCAGCTAAAGTAAGTTAGAAGAATACAACATAGCTGCAACTATCTGCCAGCACCTGCTCCTCCATCAGTGAGTGAGGAGAAAACACCACTGCCATCCCTCACCTCAACTAATTTGCTCTGACTCCTTACAGCGCATATACCCTGCATCCAACTGTGGGCAATACAAACCCTCGACATGCATCTGTGTCGGACCGAAAAAAGGTACAAAGAAGTCAGTAACATTTCCCAGTAAGAAACCGATAAGTGCGCTTAGTAACACAGCATTATCTGAAATAGGGTAGAAGGCTCAAAGGTTAATAGAGCACTACCACTCGTAGCATTGTGAGGAGAGAAAAGATGAGAAAGACAATGGTGATGGGCACTTTCCTGTGAATACTGGTGTGACGCCATATGGAAAGAGACTTAGAAAATTGCCCGGCAGATTAGCAGTGGTGCTGAGCAAAGACGGTAATATGGAGCAACCCCAGAAGTCAGGGATGCAGTACCCATTGTTACAAAAAGGCTGCCGAGGTGCTTAGCATGTTCCCTGGCCAAATATGGGTAAGGAGAATTTTATTAAAGCTTGCCATCTCTCACTGCCAGAGCCAGCAAGTGGATGTAGCCCTGGAGAAAAGGACTGCATAGACAACTTTGGCTGTAGGGGACATGATGAGCTTGTTTGCCTCTTTTTGGGGTAACAGGCGGGTTCTCTTTTGCAAAAGGTGGTAACACTGAGCAGCAATGCTTATGACGGAGCGCCATTCAATAACTGTCGAGCACATGTATGGAGTGCACTAAGGGAATTATACCCAAATACATTTGACATGCAGTCTACTTGAGCTTGTTCCATGACACCAGAAGAGGAATCTACACAGTGAATTCAGAAATGTACAGGAGATGAGGGGCTTAGAAAAAGGACAAGCTTGGGATAAGAATATCCCTGTTTTGTATCCCATTTTATCTAGGGGTATCCCCACAGACATACAGAAAAAACTGGGAAAGGTGGTGGGAATAGAGACAAAGGCATGGATAGAGATACAGGAACACATAGTACATCATTGCAGACTAAACAAGACAAGTAAAATAATAAGATAAATCAAGGCTAGGTTAGTGCAGAAAAAGCTGGATAAATATGGTTTGGGGGTGCAGTAATAACAGGTGTGACTGATGGACAGCACACAAACAACACCTCAAATGTTGGGGTTGCTCCAAAACTACCATAGACTGTTTTTTATTTCCCTGCAGGTGCCGCAGACAGAGTTTGTCCTGATGTGCAAAGAGGATTTATTCCACAGATGCCACAAGGAATGTTTGCACCACAGGTTTAGCAAGGACCATATTTCCAACCGGGACAATGTTTTCAGAAGGATAGAGGAGGTTATCAAAGGAGAAGGGTGTTTGGATTTGAATATGGTGGAGTGTGACCGTGATTTGAGAGATAGTTTGGGGCTTGTGGGAAGATAGGATACTTTACAAAAGAATGTAGGAGCATAAATCAAGTAGTATATGGCTCTGTAGTTTTCCCAGTATATATGGAATAGCTCCAACAGATATTATACCCCACACAACCACAGATACCATAACAAGTACAACCACAACAATATGTGCAACTGTCGCCAATGTTTCAGCCCCAGGAGCATTCACAGCCCCAGGTACAGCCCCAACAAGTTCAACGTATATGTCATCCAAACAGACAAAATGCACCACAGCAACAGCAGAGGCAACCATCATCCATATTACCTCAGGCTCCTCAATGTGTTCAAATGGTGCAAAACACCACACAACAACAGATGCTTCAATTTTCACAATGAAATTGTTTTCTGACACAGGCAGACTCACATGCCCAGACAGCCACTTTGCAATGGGGTAATAATTTGTTAGCGTGCGGCACAGTACGACATTACATGGGAGCAACAGTACAAGAGGGCAGCACATTTTATCTACAGGCAATGGCACACATCCACAATAGGACATGTCAGAGAAATCTCTGATGTGCCCAGTCATTTCAGTACCTGCAGACCTGCAAGTGGAACCACAGGTGGCATTAAACATAGGCAACAGCAGTTTTTCATTTTTGGTCAGCACGGGAGCTACCTACTCTTGTATTAAGGACGAAAGGTTTCCTTTGTCGAACAAAGTAATGGACACACAGGTTTTTTTTTCTGGGGCTGATATGGCGGTTCCTTTTACAGAAGACCTACCCCTTGTTATAGGTCTGCACAAATCTGTTGCACCCTTATTATTTTCAAAAGACACACCAATAAACATATTGGGAAAAGATATAATGAGAAAATTGAACACAACCATATCTTTAAATGACAAGCGCATAGTGTGTTCTACCCAAGGCATGTACTACACACAGGATTGTGCAATTATGCAGATGTTTTGTGCTTACAGGGTTTTGCAAGAATCACATCTCAACCCAGAGTTCTTTATTTATGGGAGGAGGATGCTGTTAGATTGGGTAACATGTTTTGATTAACCACTGAATTATTATTTAGACCAGAGGTATCAAGGGGGTACCGCATGGCACCACAATCACATACACTTAGAAGATGCTATTACACAGAAGGGCATGGTTATTTTGCATGGTAAATGGACACAACACTGCATTTAACTGATTTGGCAGTTAAATGCTTTTTTCAGATAATGAGGACACAGTGAAACTTATGTTTCAGAGAAGCATACCTTGTCAGGTAACTATAGAACACAGAGAGGTTCTCTAGAATGTTATTCTTTCGTAGACACTACCAGAATATTTGCAGAAAGACTTGGATAGGGTACCCAAAGAATTATGGATGGCTGGCCCCCATAATGTGTGGCTGCTGAAGGAGGCTGGTGCTGTCCACATTAATAGGACTTCATCTATATTAGTTAGCACTTCATCGATGAAGGAAGCATCCCTACATGTGGGTGATTTCCAGTACAGATTTCTGATACCGATTTACTTTGTATCATATATTTTTTATTTTTTCAACCACTTTCAACGGTTTGCTTTCAACTACAGTGATTTGGATCCAAGGGTTGGGATTGAATGTCTCTATTAACTGTATGTTTGCATTCACTTTAACAAGAGTTAATAAACCAGCATATGGTCTGTCCTTTGGTCCTAATATGACAGGGTGCATGCCAGTTATGTACCCATCACAGATCGGTTGATTTACTATCCAAGTCTCCTCAAAGCATATGATTTCATACTTGGCTAAGTTGGTGTTTGCGTTTCTGAATAGATGAGCTGTTATTCCATGAACATAATTTCAGGGTTTGCTTCTTTTCAGGGCATGGTTGTTATAAGTATGTCTTCCTTTGTCCATTGCCTTCCTCTTTCCGTAAGTCTTTGGTTTGCTTTTTCTGATATTTTTGACCATCAGATGTTTTCATATTATCTGGAGATTTCGTTCTACATATTTGGGCATGTTTTTTTGCTTTGGAGCTCTTTTTCTTTCATGGTTGATGTAGGGCTAAGTGCTTGTGGTTTCATTCCTGTTTTCGACTTTTTGACTTTATCTTCAGTTTTATCAAGTGATAAAAGTGGTGTGGTTTTTCTGGAATATTTTGCAATACATGGGAAGCCTAGTTGTGTTAATTGATTTGTATGCTTCATCACATCATCCGCAACCCTCATTGATTTAAATTGAATCAGGACATTGTTGCTTCTTTGCCCTTGTATGAATTTGACTATTCGATCATCTCGAGCGATGGTATTGCATGCAATAGACGAAACAGGTTGGTTCTATTTAAGATTGAGCCATCTTTAACTTCCTTTATTCTCTGTATATTCAGTGTATTTAATGCTGCATAATTGCGAGGGTCAAGGAAGACAGGTAGTCGTAGATTTTTGATGGTCTTCTCCGTTATAGAGAAGGCTGTTTTGATCTTCTCTGAATGCTTGTTACAACCCGATAGGGCTTTTTTCCTGTAACGAGGGCTATCTTCTGTAGAACCTTTTTCATTGTCATCTGAGTCATCAAGATACTCCACTTGATGTTCCGATAGGTCTAATTCATTGTCTGAGATGTCTTCGCAGGATAGAATGTCATAATCCAAGTGTCGTCTGTGTCCTTCTTCATATTCGTCAATGATATATAATGTAGCTTAGTCTTCCAATGTGGTCATGATTTCATCTGCAATAATTACAGAAATGTTCATCAGAATCTTCATTTGTATTTTATCCTCTAGTAATTGCTCCTTCATTTGGGCTCTATGTGCTACCTCATTAGTACTACTACTAGTGGGGTCTATTGTATTTGTGTTATGTTTAGTTCCTTTTTGGATCGTTGATTTATCTGGGGCCAATGGCATTGTTAGATTTACTAAGATGGCCCTGGATCCTCTCTGCATAATTTGGGGATTTTTTGTTTCTTTTTCTCCAGGTTTTTCTAATTTTTCGATTTTATGATGTATGACTTCTTCCTATTGCGGTCAAAGATTTAGAAAATGTCAGCTTCATTTGCTGTGGGTAGATTTTATTGGTGTATGGTTCAACCTTGCTTGTCTCTATTCATAGGATTGTTGTGTTCTTTCACCTTTAGTTGCTTTTTGGTAGAGGATTGTATGCCAACGATCCTTACTGGACCGTTCATCGCATATTCTGCTGTCAAGGTGTTTTAGAGTTGTGTTTCTTTTTTGCTAGTTCCTCTATTGTAGTTTGTTGACTGCTCTCCTCTTGGAGGAATCATGATTTAACTTTTCCTTTACAGAGTAGGCTCTCATTCTTGTTGCTTACCTCATTCGCTTTTTGTAGATTGTTCTCGTAGTCTGCTCCTGATTTTTTTCCATTGCCTGCTGTTTGGTGGTTAGCATCTTCATCAAGACATTTGTCATTTGTTCTTCATCAGCTCGATCACTTCTCGCTATATCAAACAAACGCCACTGCCATTGATTTTATGGCTACTGCTTCGACATTCAATATGGTTGGATCTTACTTATAAGCGTTTCCATGGCAATTTTAGTGTGCATCAGGGCAATCAGTGTTGTCTGATCATGCATTGTGTTACTGATGGTTTCATACAGTTTTATGAAAGGTGTCAGAGCGTGACTCGAAGCAGGTATCAACGCACCCTGTAGTTCTGCCATTGTCGTTGGAATAGGAGTAATTATTTCATCTGTCTGAGCATCACATTGGCATTTCGTAGCTGTGTTGCTGGTCTGATTTCTTTCCATTGCTGTGATAGAATCCTGTCTGGCCGCTTTCTGTTTCTCAAAATTGCTGAAGTGGTTGATCTGTTCTTCCACTTGTTTAGTGCTTATTGTTTTTGGCATGCAATCTGGTTTCTCATGTTTAGATGTCGAGGTTCGGTCCTGTTCTCTTAGGTCTAGTTTTAATGGGAGTATATTTCCAAATATTTTGTGCCTTTCCTCATGGTTGTTCATCAGTGCTTCAATTTCAGTAATATCGAGTGATAGTCTTGCTAATCATTGGTTTTCTGTCTTGAGTATGGTTGGTTTGTTGTTCACAATCATCATGCTAGATTGTCTATAATATTGTTGCCATATCTGCTTAGCTTGCAGCACTCTTTTCTTTTGTAAGGTAGTTGGTGTCAAGTCCTTGTTTTTGAGAATGTAGTACTTCAATCTCTTTTAACTTGATATCGTGTTCCACCAGATTACGACTGCTTTCTTGCTTGTCATTCTATGCTTCCGACAACTTAGTGGAGCTTCCTTTCACTTCTAGTGTGGCCCATGAAGGATTTTCATCATTAATTATTTTTTACTCGTCGGTCCCTTGTTTGCCTTTCCTTCTGTTTTTGAAGCCTGTACACAACTTGATTCATGTAGTTTATCAGCAGGAGTCTGTATGGACACTTGCTGAGTCTCTATTTCTTGTGGGTGGCTTTTGAAAGTGAACGTCCCCCAAAAGGCATATAACACTCCCCAATGAGAGTCAATGATGGACACAGCCCTGGAGGGAATTAGACCAGGACGAAGTGTGGTTGAAAGTAAAAGTCTTTTATCTAAATAGATATAGGGCATAGAAAGGACTCTGCAAACTCTGAGAGAGCTCTGTCTGACAATAGCAAAGACAGTCATTTATATTACAAATACATGTCATGCATGAGCTAAGCTATAGGGGCCACATAGTCTTGGGGTTTGTATAGTGACGACTAGCTACTATGTCAGCTGTAGGCGCGGTGCTCCATGATTGGCGGGGATCCACGTAGTGGCATCAAGGATTGCTTGGGTCAGCTGGGCTCATCGGGGTGGAGTGCCAGGGTGCAGGCTGTCCACGGAGATACACTACTTTGGTGCTAAAAACGTGCCCTTGTGGCCATTCATACACATTCATCACATTTGTCTATGTCTAGTTGTTACGTAAAACCTTCAACACTCCAATCTAATACCAGGGAGGGGACAAAGGAAAACAGTATGTAATACAAGGCTTTCTTTATACATCATCATAAAGTTGTCATTAACAAAGGATGCAATATCATGGGTCCAGGTGTCTTATCAGGGGGCACGGGTTAGGCTACCTTTATCATTGTATTCTATTAGATGTTGTGAGTAATAGTTTTACGATATGTTAGTACAGGGGTGAATAACTGTTTCTATGAGCCATTAAACTTAGGGAGAACTGAAATACCATTGGGTCGGAGATGGCACATAGCTAATACTTCAAAAAGGCGGTGGCAGTTGGGACTGTGTGGTCGTAATACTTCTTGGCCTGTCCAGGGTGGCACATAGTGATTTTATGGTGGCATTTGGCGTCGGAGGCATGGGGGAAGGTAAACACTTGGTGCGGGTCCAGCAGGAATGTGGGGAGGTGTAGCTGTACTGTTCCAACAACAGAATACCGGGGACCTTCAAGCCCTGGTGAGCCTTGAAGGGAGGAGGGGGGTTGGATGTGCAGCTCTCGAGAAGGAGGGGCAGATGGCCTTGTAACTTTCCACGGGTCTCTGTTCACGGGACAGCATGAATGCTATTAGAGGGCCGGGTGGCTGGGAGCTTGGGGGCATTATGTAAAGGGCACATTTCTATAATTCGCATACACTCGTGTTTACTGAATTAATTCAATGAAAGTTTTTCATTAGCATCTCGTCATATAAAATTCATTACTCTGTTGCTTTGATCCCATGGGGGAGGAATGTACACGAAACGTGAGGTAGAACCTGGTTGCTGGATGCATGGGTCTCAGTGACACATCACAACATTAAACATATGATTAGGATTTGTGACTCAAGGATCGGGGAAACAACAAGTTCAGTTATCATTTCAATCACAGATGTGGCTCAGTACTTTTAATAACTCACAAATCTCACAAAACTCTCAATTATACTATACACAAGCATTTCATATATTGCTCTTATAATCGTTTTACACTAAGAGCAAACATTGGTCAACAAAAGGAGGATTCGACTGTCTATACGTTTGACACAAAAATGTTCTGGGGTAGGCAGGGGTCTGTTACGGTCATCTGGTATCCACGGGGACATCACCCAGCCGGTTGGTCGTTGGTCCCCTTCCCAATGATTCCCTGGTGTGGTCTCGGTGTCGATAGGATTCCACCTGGAAATGAAGACTATATTAGGACTGGGCGACCAAGGTAAGTTGTCACCCACCTCCCTTGTGTTTCCAGCCCCTCCAGGTTCTCTTCTCTCCTGATTGTCGGAATCGGTGGGCTCTCCGTCCTGCTCTCTGCGCAGAGGCGCGTTGTCTTTTGTGGGCGCGGCCGGTCCAGTTAGTTCACTGACTGCTGCCCTTGTAGTGTCTTTCAGGTAGGTCTTATTGCGATTGATGGCGTCGTAATTCTTGCATGCCTTTTCTCTGTTCTAAATGTCTCTTTTTTTATCTGCCTAGGAGCGCAGAGTGTACGCTTGGAGAACTGGATATGCTGGTTCTCACCGGGAGATGATGGCGCGCTATAGCTCTATGATGCGGTAAGGAGGCTCTTTGCGTAGCGCAGCAATGTCTTGTCCTCACTGACCTGTGCTTTTCTCTTTTCGTAGGTTGCGGTGAGTTCCCAGCACAGATGGAGTTCCGGAGCTATGCCGGCCGAAAAGTTGGTAAGTCTTTAAGTGCTTTGTGGTTGTAATGTCTCCACTACCTCCTTTAATGATGTCTTTCTCCTTTTCTCAGGTCCTTCAATCCGGGCGGTGAACTCCACCAACAGAGCTGCCAAGGAGCTGCGAGCATTGAAGGATGATGAATGCAGATAAGATTCTGCTGCTAACAATGTTCTTGGTTTTTCTGCAGGTCCGGAATTCACTAGGCTTGTGAGAAAGCTGGACACGGTGAGCGTCACGTTGCTAGAAGCAAAGTAACGCGAAGCGTGTTGTCTTGTTCGGGTGTGGTTTAAATAGCCACTGTAATGTAGTCCAGGTAAAGTAGTCCCTAGGCCACCACACCCAAAACACTAGACCGCATGGCTTGGTTCTAGGAATCAAGCTATGTGGATGCCTCCATGTTGGCTGAAAGCCTAAATAAAGTAGTTCCTCAAGCAGATGTCTTTCCTTACTTATGAGTCTGGCGCCAAAGGTGCCAGGACTGGCCCCAAGAGGGCCTGAGAAGTGGATGCCAGGCCTTATTAGTGATCCGAGCCCTGATTCCACCTGGCCAATGGGCTTGCAAGTGGGGAGCAGGGCTGAGGGTCGTGGCAGCACTCCCCCGCAAAGCCCCTCCCAAGGCTTGTCTCCTGCCTGGTCCAGGTTTAGTTGGGAAGTTCTGATGAAACTTCTTGATCATACGTGGTGCAGAAATGTTCTCACTGGGTTCCGAGGATCTATCTTGAGGCCCAAACCCCTTCCAGTCGACGAGATAGTACAACTTGGCTCTAGAGCACTTAGAGTCCAGGATGCCCTTGACTTTGAATTCTGGTTCTCTATCTATTAGTATAGGTTGAGGTGGTGTCTTGATTCGTGTACCGGGTTGCATTGGTTTTAAGAGGGACACATGGAATACCGGATGGATTTGTAGATTAGGTGGTAAGTCCAATTTGACGGCTGCTGGGTTGATAATTGCCTTGATGGTATAGGGTCCCAAATATAGAGGATGGAAGGTCCGGGTCCCTTTGATGGGTACGTATTTGGTGGCTAACCAAACCTGGTCTCCTACTTGATAGTCTGGGGCCTTCTTCCGATGCTGGTCGCCAAAGTGCTTTTGTTTTTCTTTAGCATGAATAAGATGTTCCTTCGCCTTTCTGAACGCCTGAGTGATGGTTGTCTGAAGAGTCTTTACTGCAGGCATTTCCATGCTGGCAGGAAGGTCAAGTTCTGATGTACATGGATGTCTGCCATACAAGGTGTAAAAAGGTGTTTGGCCCGTTCTAGAATGTACAGAGTTGTTATATGCGTACTCGGCTACCCAGAGTAAGTCTTTCCAAATTCTCAATTCATGGTGCAGCATGCACCGTAAATACTGCTTGAGGGTCTGGTTGGTCCTCTCGGTTTGGCCGTCTGTCTGGGGGTGGTGACTGGGGGATATCCGGACATCAATCTGTGCCATTGCGCAACATTTTATCCAAAAATTGGATACAAATTGGCTGCCTCGATCGGAGACCAGAACTGATGGAAAGCCATGCAGCTTGACAATGTTTTCCAGAAACACTTCTGCTAGGGTGGATGCGTCCGGGAGGCCCTTGAGAGGAATAAAATGTGCCATATTTGAGAACAAATCCACGATTACAAGAATGGTGTTAAAGCCTTGACTCGGTTGCAAATCAGTGATAAAGTCGAGGGAAAGAGTGTGCCATGGAGTGCGAGGGATGGCCAGTGGTTGTAGCAGACCCGATGGTTTCTGTTTCTGTGATTTATTTTGTGCTCAGACACTGCATGACTGAACATACTAGACAATGTCCTTATGCCATGTAGGCCACCAAAAGTCATTTATTTATTTTATTTTTTTAAACTTTTCTTTATTGGCAAGAAGCAGTGACTGGCGCTTTACACATTACAACAACAGCTCATGTTACATATTTAAAGCATAGATAACAATGCAAAGTCTTTAGAGCAGACCGCGTACATTCATAGGAGCAGAGTAGATACGGCGAGTCACAGTTCACAGCTCAGCCCGCCCTGTCGGGTGCTCAGGTGATGGTGGAGAAGACAGAAACTCCAGGTCCGCCCAACTGTTCATATAGCTGCAAAACTCTGTCCACACATTTTTGGGGCGAGCCTTCACAGGCAGCGTGTTAATATAGTCCTCTTCACACATCTGTGTCCAGGTTAGAGCCTGTAACCACATCTCCAGTGAAGGGGGGGATCGCCGCTTCCAGCACTGCAGAATGCATTTCTTAGCCACTATCGCCCCCACATTCAGGAATTTAGCGACATGCCTTGCCTCAGTCCCTTCCCACATCCCAAACAATAGAGCCAGGGGGTCAGGGTCGATCCGGAACCCTACCATCTCTGAGAGGGCCCCCAGTACAGCCTCCCAGAATGGGGCCAGTGCCTTGCAGGACCAGAACATGTGGGCGTGGTCTGCATCAGTGGACCTGCACCTCCGGCATTGGTGGGGGTGATCACGTGCAAACCTCCCGACTGCATGAGGGGTATAGAACAGGCGATTAAGTAACTTGTATTGCACACATCTGAATCTAGTGTTGAGGGAGACCTTGCGTGTGTATGCACATTTTTGCCCACATACCATCAGTGATGTCCAATCCCAGCTCCCGGCTCCATGCGCCCCGGATCAGATGAGGAGGTTCTACAGCTTGTGCCATCAGCATTTTATACAAGGTAGACACTGTGCCCCTGCCACCAGCGGAGTTAGCGATGTATGATATCTCATGGGACTCAGGGGGTTTGTCTGGGTATGAGGGCCACATGTCTTGGACTGCCGCTCTAAGTCTAAAGTTTTGCAGCAACTCAAGAGAGGACTTGGAGTGCCCTGGCCTCCATGTCTGCGGGTTGATGAATTTCCCGTCGGGGAACAAGTCGGATAGTGAGTGATATCCCCGGTCCATCCAGTGACGCATAAGGATCTTATCGTGCGTGGGGGCAGGGCCCGGAAATGACCACAAGGGTAGCCTTTTGTAGTACGGAGGAGCATCAGAGCGGGCTAGTAGACCCTGTTTCCACGCCCTGATAGTGGCGGCCACTGGGTCGGCCGAGGCATCCGAGTGGTACGAATGGAAGAGGATCAGGGACATGACATTCACCTCCTCAGTCGCGAGGATCTCAAGCTTAACGTGCGGGGGAGGGTCCTGGTATCAGTACCAGTGTGTAGCGTGTTGAGCTTGTGCGGCTATCCAATATTGGGTTAGGTCCGCTGCATTGAAGCCCCCTTTCTCATAAGGTAATGTCATATGTTGCCACTTCCTGCGCATGGCACCAGAGTGCCATAGAAAGATGGCACACCCCGCATGCAGGTCCACAAAATATTGTTTCCAGGGCAAGAGTGGAACGATAGAAAATATGTATAGGAGTTTTGGAACTATGACCATTTTGATTAGCGATATTCTCCCAGATAGTGAGAGAGGGAGGTTACACCATCTCTTCATCCTGGCCTCAGCATATTGTGCGGCAGCCACATAGTTATCAGCCAGCAGACAGGATGTCGCAAGGAATACCTGTACCCCCAGGTACTTGATGCCCCCGGGGGACCACTTGAGCGGGTATTTGCATGTCGGTTGGGGGGTTGTGGGCGTGAGGGGGACGATTTCTGATTTGGTGTAATTTATGGTGAAGCCCGAGAATATACCAATTTTAATTATTTCACAGATGATTGGGTCTAGATGGATCGAGGGGTCCCTGATGTACAGAAGTACATCGTCCGTGTATAGCGATATAATTTCGGGGGTGTCCCGTAGGCGTATCCCTGTGCAATTATGATTGTCCCGTACACTATCTGCCATGGGCTCAATAGCCATCGCAAACAGTAAGGGGGAGAATGGGCATCCCTGACGTGTCCCTCTGTGGAGGGTGAAGGATTCTGACAGATGAGAGTTAACCAGGACCTTGGCCACGGGGTTGGTGTATAGCAGTTTAATGTAGGACAACATGCGTGGGCCGATCCCCATCTTCTCAAGCACCGCCCATATGTATTGCCATGAAACCATGTTGAACGCCTTCTGGGCATCTAGTGCCACAGCAACCGCGTTGGCCTTGGGGTCAATCCTAGAGATGACATTAAACAGTCGCCAAATGTTTAAGGCAGTGGAGCGGGCAGGGACAAAACCACTTTGGTCCTGGTGGATCAGGTATTTCATGATGGGGAGGAACCTATTTGCTATAATCTTAGCAAAAATGTTTGTGTCGGTGTTCATAAGGGACAGAGGTCTATAGGATCCGCATTCATCGAGAGGCTTACCTGGTTTGGGGAGCACGGTGATGACAGCCTCACGCAGGGACTGGGGGAGGATAGCGAGGCGTAGAGACACATTCCACACCTCGTGCAATCGGGGGGCCAGTAGGGCGACATGTTCCTGATAAAATTCGGCGGTAAGGCCGTCAGGACCGGGAGCTTTCCCTTTAAGGAGGGCCGAGATGACCGCGGCGATTTCTTCAAGAGTGAAGGGTGTGTCTAATTGTTCTTTGGTGGCCTGAGATATAAGGGACATGGGGATGCGATTGAGGAGGAGATCAAGATCCTGTGGGCTGTGCTCGGGTTGCCGAGCGTAGAGGGCTGCATAGAAATCTGCAAAGGTCTCAAGAATGGGTTGGTCGGACTACTGCCGCACTCCGTTCTTGTCGATAATGCTATCAATCCGGGCTCTGCCCCCCTCGAGCCGGGCCAGTCGGGCTAGAGTTCGACCTGGCCTTTCTCCTTTGCCATAATTCCGAGCTGCAATGGGTCGGTCGTAGTATCTTATCTCGCTGAGGGCGAGGGCCTCAAATGTGTCCAGTTCTGTTTGTATCTGTGCGAACTTGGGAGGGGAAGGGGCGGAAGCGTACTCACGTTTCAGTTCCTTGAGCTTGGTCTCGGAGCGTCTTAAGGAGTTCCTAATATCCTTCAGGACCCCAGCTTCCCTGGAGATGCATATACCCCTAATGAAAACCTTGAATGCCTCCCAGCGAACCCCATCTGTTGTGACGTGGCGTTTGTTGTTACCAAAAAACGTGGTGATGTCTGCAAGGATGTCGGCCCTGAAGACTATATCCTGTAGTGCCTCTGATTTAAAGCGCTAATTGGAGTGGCGGGGGAGGGTAGGCAGAAGGGTTATGTCAAGTGTGACCGGAGAGTGATCGGAAAGCGTGCGCGGCAGTATCTGCATGTCGAGAGTGTTCCCAATGAGCCCAGCTGACAGAAGGAAGAGATCTATTCTGGAATGGCTGTCATGTACAGAAGAGTAGAATGTAAACTCTTTAGTCAGCGGGTGGAGCGCTCTCCAGGCATCTACCAGACCCTCAGAGACCATGTGGGCGTGGAGCAAGCGAGCGGCTCTGGACAGTATTCTGGGAGCAACGCCTGATCTATCCAACTCAGAGTCTAGTATTAGATTCATGTCCCCCCCCCAGATGATCGGGACCCCAATATATCTTTGGAGCAGGACATTGATCTCATCAAAGAACTCAGGTGCATCTATGTTTGGGGCATATGTGATAACCAGAAGGCATTCTGTATTAGCGAGCAGACAGTGGAGGATCACATATCTCCCCTCTTGATCTATGTGACTAGTGCGGAGGGAAAATTCCACAGACTTATGGATTAATGTGTGGACACCCCTGGATTGGGAGGAGTAAACCGTGTAATATTTGTTGGGGCCCCATGCCGGGGCAAGAGAGGACGAAAGGTGTGCAAGGGTGTGGGTTTCTTGCAAGAGAAGTATCTTGACCCCATGCCTTTGGGCGTACGCAGTTATCCTGCGGGCCTTCGTGAAGTTGCTAAGCCCTCTTATATTCCAAGACATTAGCCTGACAGACATTTTGCAGTTTTCAGGGGACATCCCAGCAATGGCTGGCATTGTTTGTTGAACATGCGTTGGCTATCAATGCAATGGCACGTTGCCTCGCGCCCAGAGCCACTACTACCTTGCCATTTTTGTCATAACATCCCACAACTGTACTCCTCCCCTCCCTCACTGCCCCTCCCAACACAGCAGTGCTTTGAAACCCACCCGAAGACCTAATGCGAGCATGCCAAGCCCAACGGGGCAACACTCGCTTGTACGCCCAACTGGGGCGGAACAAATAGTAATAACAAGCCAACCTCGGCATTGCAACTGCAGCGGGGGTCGCTGCTGCCGTGAACCCGAATAGTGAGTGATCGGTGCAATACACCGTAGATCGTACAGCGGTATCACATGTTAAGTTTACAGGAGATATTACAACAAGGTACTAAAACAATGGATATACAAGAAATAGGATCCATGAGTTCAGCAAAATAATGTCATGTGTGCCGGTGATACAAAGGGAAGCCCACATACAGGGGTCATGACGGGCCTCCTGAGCCATCGGCCAGTGGTCCGTCCACCGGGCCAGGGAGGGGAATATGGGCTTCAATGAATTTCACCGCCTCCTCAGGGACAGTGAAGAAGTATAGCTTATTGCAGTGGGTGAGCTCAAGCCTTGCAGGGAACAGCATGGCGTATTCCACTTTTCTTTCTCTGAGGAGCTTTTTCACACCATTGAACTGCCTGTGCTCCATTTGAACATTAACGGAAAAGTCAGGGAAGATCCGGATGGTCTGAGACTCCAGTTTCAGTTCACCCCTCTCCCAGGCCAAGCGCAATATGTGATCCTTATCCCTGTATCCCTGTAGCTGAGGACCTTGGCAATGATTGGCCTGGGGAAATCGCCCGGCCTAGGGTGAGGAGCCAGCGCTCGATGTGCGCATTCAATTGTGAAGAATGGAGAGAGTTGAGGATTGCCCAAAAGGTCTCTCAGGAGATTTTCAACGGCTAGTTCCATTTTGCCCTTGAGGACCGTCTCCGGGACCCCCACAATGCGAATATTGTTCCTGCGGGATCTAGACTCTAAGTCGTCGCACTTCGCTTTGACTTGTTTCATATCGCGCACCAGGTCTGCGACAGTGTTTTGGAGCGCATGCATCCTGTCCTCATTGGCCCCGATCCTGGTCTCGGCCTCCACCAGCCTAGCACCGTGCTGATCCAGTTTGGCGCGCATTGAGGCCACGCTAGCATTAATATCGTCCAATTTTTCATGGAATGACGCAAAGTTCTTTTGCCATAGTTTCCATTAATGCTGTGAGGTCCGGCTGAGGGGGACATGAGGGGGCGTCTGGATCGTCTTGAGACAGGGCTGCTCCCGACAGTTCCTGTCCAGCAAGTGTTTTGGCAAATGTTTCCATTGCCCCCGCTTTGTTGGCCCCGCATGCTTTGCCAGACATATTTGAGGGCATGCCGAGACCCGGCAGGGCAGCCTTTGTAGGATGTTGGTACTGGGGACCCAGGCTCTCAGGGATCGGTAGGGGAAGGGGGGGCCTCAACCTCCCGTCCAAAACAGGAACGATCGCTGTATATGTCAGTGCGTAGCAATCTAGGCCCCCAACTCCTCACCTGCAAGTGTCAGCGTCGGCTGTCAGAGCGGCACCCCCAAGGCAGCCGGGCTACCCCAGCTGCCACTGCGGGGTAGCCGCCAGGCGGATCTGGCCCGGTGTGTAGTCAATCCGTCATCTGCAGGAGAGATGTTGCGATGTCGCCGTCGAGGTTGCTCCAACGAGGGCAGGCCGGAGATGGGAGCCGCGAACACAGGTGGGCCCCGCAGCAGGGGGAGCAGGGCCGGGGAAGTAGATGCCGCCCAGAGGCGCGGGAGGGCCCAACCCCGAAGTGGGCCGGGCAGAGAGGAGATCAGGCCCACCGCTCCAAGCCACAGCACACCGCACAGTCAGGCGAAGGAGCCAGGTAATCAGTCAGCGCCAGGGGGCAGACCCGCGCAGGAAACGGGGGTTGGGCCGCAGCTGGAATACGCGGCCCAGGAGGCCTTAGTCGCCCGGCGCCCAGTTCAGGAGCGGAGCGGCACCGGAGCTCCGATTTTCACCCCGAAAGCGACCTAGATGTTGTTCAGTCGGTAAGCGGCACAATGCCCACGGTCTCGGCTTTGGATGATGCAGGGAACCGCTGATTCAGGCGGATATTAAGCCATCAGGCCATGAAGCAAGAGAGCTAGGCAGCCATCTTGCAGGCTGCTCAACAGTGCCCCCCGAAAAGTTATTTTTTACCTTGGATAAAGTTTTAGCGATTCCAGGGTGCCCTTCGATCAGAGAGTCATGATAACCTGAAATGATATGCTGTTGTAACTCCTTCTCGGGTACATATAGCCGGTCCCTAAAATAAGGTAACTGATCCTGCGAGGACATCATCCAGGTTTATTGACTGTCGAATTTTGTTTCGTAATTCGGCTTGTGATAACGCTGTTGTGATACCCAAGAATTTGTCTTCAGGTATGATGGGTACCGGGTCTGGAGTTGTATACACCGTTTCATCGATGCCCATTCAAGATAAGGCGTCAGCTTTCCCATTCTTGACCCCTGGTCGAAAGGTGATCACGTAGTCATATTCGGTGAAGAAGAGGGCCCACCGTAACTGGCGTGAAGACTGGGCTTTGGCTGTTTTAAGATATTGGAGTTTCTGTGGTCTGTGAGGACTGTAATGGTGTGTCTGGCCCCCAAAAGGTAGTGCCTCCAGGCTTTAAAGGTGGATTTGATAGCCAGGAGTTCCTTGTCCGTGATGGCATAATTAATCTCTGGAGGTGAGAACTTTTTCGACCAGAAGGCCATAGGATGTAGCTGGCCGGTTTCCGGGTCTCTGTGAAAGGACAGCCCCCATTGCGAGACTGGACGCATCAGTTTCAACGACATAAGGGAGGTCTGGACGAGGATGTCGCAGGATTGGAGCGGAGGTAACTCTTTGTTTAAGTTCCTGAAAGGCTTCTTCTGCTTCTTCGGTCCAAGCAAACTTTTTATTGTTTTTTCGCAATAGTACTGTGAAGGGGTGCACAACCTGAGAGAAGTCTGGGATGAACCAGCGGTCGAAGTTTGCAAAGCCCAGCATGCTTTGTACCCCTTTCAGAGACGTCGGTGAAGGCCATTTCAGAATGGCATCTACCTTGTGCACGTCCATTCTGATGCCTCCTGGAGTAAGGATAAAACCAAGAAATTCTACTTCGGTGACGTGAAGAAAGCATGTTTCAAGCTTTGCAAACAAGCAATGTTGAAAGAGCTTGGTGAGGACTGAACAAACGTGCCTGACATGATCTTGTTCTGAGGCTGAGTATACTAAGATGTTGTCTATGTACAATAAGGCGCACACATCCATTTTATTTTATTTTGCATTTTTAAAGCGCTCACACAGCCTGCGGGCATCGAGGCGCTGTTACAGGAATTGTTTGTCTTTAACTTCCTTAAGACGTCATTCATGAAATATTGGAATGCCGCAGGAGCGTTGCATAACCCGAAGGGCATGACTTGATATTCAAACAAGCCGTACTTAGTACGGAAGGCGGTTTTCCATTCATCTCATTTTCTGACTCGGACCAGGTGGTACGCTCCTCGAAGATCCAATTTCGTATAAATCTGGGCATCTTTAACTTGGTCTAGCATCTCAGGGATAAGTGGCAAGGGGAGCGGTTCTTCACGGTTATCTGGTTTATTGCGTGGTAATCAATACAGGTCCTCAAGTCCCCTTCCTTTTTCGGTACGAAGAACAAAGGACTGGCTGCTGGGGACTTAGATGGGCGGATAAACCCGTTTGCAAGGTACTGGTCCAAATAGGATTCAGGTGAAGGTTTTCTGGTTCGTTAAGAGCGTAAATCCTGCTGCAAGGGATTTGTGCCCCAGGAATAAAGTCAATTTGACAATCAAAAGGCCTATGCGTTGGCAATGTGTTAGCCTGGTCTTTTTGGAATACGTCCTGAAAGTCACGATATTCATCTGGCAAAGTATTAGTTACTCCCAGAGTAGAGGCTCTAGTATTGGAAGTCTTGGAGACACAGGAGTCGGGTTCCGGGTCAGGAGAGTAGCAAGTCAGGGAGCAGTTGCTGGAGAAGGTTAATTTCCGTGCCCACCAGTCTATCAAAGGGTTGTGAGCAACCAACCATGACATCCCTAGTATCAACCGGAATTGAGGTGCTTTATAAGATCAAATGAAATACACTCCCGATGTCCATCCTGGCACAGCAAGGTTACTACTGCTGTGCACTGGGTTACTGGTCCAGAGGCGATTTCTGTTCCATCCACGGTAGTCACCTTGTCCCTGTTAGACTGTTAGAACACAAAGGGAGCCCCATCGCTGCTGCCAACTCTTGATCTATATAGTTCCCAACTGCTCCGCTGTCGATGTACGCTTCTACGGCATGCATCTTTGACGATTGTTGGTGATTTATTAAGATCACGGGTATTGCAAAAGGTGAGGTATGTGGCTCTTTCTCATCACTCGACAAACAGACCTCTACGGTTGCCGAGCTTGGTAGTTTTCCGATTCCTTAACTTCATCCTTTTCTGTGCCCCGACTGTCCTCCTTGGGGGTTTTATTGGGCAGTCTTTCAGAAAATGTCCTGGTTTTCCACAATACAAACAAAGTTGCTGTTGTCTTCTTTTATCCCGCTCTTGTTTTGTTAATGGAGGTCGTATCCCTCCGATCTGCATGGGTTCTAAGGCGTTGTCTGGTCCCTGTGGCGCATTGTGTTTAGGTCCTGCAACTGATGGTCTAGCTGCACAACCAGATTTATGAATTCGGTACAGTCTCTGGGGGGATCAACTACCTGGGCCAAGACGTCCTTTAATTCGCCTCGTAAGCCTCGATGGAATAACGTGGTTCTTTTGTTTTCTGGCCACCTGGCTTCAGCAACCAGTCTATTGAAAGTCGCAATGTATGTTAACAAGTCTTGGTTCCCCTGCCGGAGGGGTAAAAGATCGTTATCCACTGCTTGTTCCTGGGTATGGCGAGCAAACCGTTTTTCCATTTCTCTCTGGAACCCCCCATAGTCCTGTAACAATGGATCATTATGGGTCACCAACGGTACCGACCAATCCGCTGCACTTCCACTCAAGTATGATAGGATGAAAGCTACCCGAGCTTGGTCATTTGGAAATGCCCCAGGGCGACAAAGGAAGTGAAGGCGACACTGATTTATGAATGCTGCATACTTCCGTGGGTCGCCCGAAAACCTTTCTGGTGGTGCCAGGGGAACTGTTCCAGGCAGCATGATCTGTACTGGTGTGGGGGTATAAGATGGTGAGATAGGATTTTGCATCGGTGGATTTCCTCCATGCAGAGGAATCTGCCCTGCCTGCGATTGCAAGAATTGTCTGCTGATTTTGTCGGTGCGCTCCTTGGTCACTATTGGGTTTCTCCGGAGTGCATTAGTCTCTTGTCGGGCTGAATGAACCTCAGCACGAAGGTCCCCCAACAATTGAGCCAATTGTTCGATTTCTGATGTGTCCATGGCGCCCAGGTGGATTATTTATGTGAGGCTTCGCATTCTGTTACGCTCACCTGGTATCCATGGGGACGCCACCCAGCCAGTTGGTCGTTGGTGCCCTTCCCAATGATTCCCTGGTGTGGTGTCGGTGTCAATGGGATTCCGCCTGGAAATGATCACTATATTAGGAGTGGGCGACCAAGGTAAGTTTCCGCCACCTCTCTTGTGTTTCCAGCCCCTCCAGGTTCTCTTCTCACCTGGTTGTCAGAATCGGCGGGCTCTCCGTCCTGCTCTCTGGGCAGGGGCCAAGGGCGCGTTGTCTTTTGTGGGCGCGGGCGGTCCAGTTACTTCACTGACTGCTGCCCTTGTAGTGTCTTTCAGGTAGGTCTTATTGCGATTGATGGCGTCGTAATTCTTGCATGCCTTTTCTCTGTTCTAAATGTCTCTTTTTTTAGCTCCCTAGGAGCAGGGAGTGTCCGCTTGGAGAACTGGATATGTTGGTTCTCACCGGGAGATGATGGCGCGCTATAGCACTATGATGCGGTAAGGAGGCGCTTTGCGTAGCGCAGCGATGTCTTGTCCTCACTGACCTGTGCTTTTCTCTTTTCGTAGGTCGCAGTGAGTTCCCAGCGCAGATGGAGTTCCGGAGCTATGCCGGCCGAAAATCAACCATCCAGGTAAGTCTTTAAGCGCTTTGTGGTTGTAATGTCTCCACTACCTCCTTTAATGATATCTTTCTCCTTTTCTCAGGTCCTTCGATCTGGGCGGTGAACTCCACCAACAGAGCTGCCCAGGAGCTGCGAGCAGTGAAGGATGATGAATGCAGCTAAGATTCTGCTGCTAACAATGTTCTTGGTTTTTCTGCAGATCCGGAATTCACCAGGCTTGTGAGAAAGATGGACACGGTGAGCGTCACATTGCTAGAAGCAAAGTAACACGAAGCGTGTTGTCTTGTTCGGGTGTGGTTTAAATAGCCACTGTAAAGTAGTCCAGGTAAAGTAGTCCCTAGGCCACCACACCCAAAACAATAGACTGCATAGCTTGGTTCTAGGAATCAAGCTATGTGGATGCCTCCATGCTGGCTGAAAGCCTAAATAAAGTAGTTCCTCAAGCCAATGTCTTTCCTTACTTATGAGCCTGGCGCCAAAGGCACGAGGACTGGCCCCAAGAGGGCCTGAGAAGTGGATGCGAGGCCTTATTAGTGATCCGAGCCCTGATTCCACCTGGAAAATGGGCTTGCCAGTGGGGATCAAGGCTGAGAGTTGTGACAGGGTCGTACCATATTAACATGAGCAACTGGCACTATGGGTTTTGAGACTTTTAGCGAAAAGGCTTAGCAGCATTAAATGCGACTGGGAGACCGAGGGGTTTAACATTCATGTTTAACACTTCAGCTGGGGGAAAAGGGTTGGGGGGGGGTCATGAGCACCATATATCAAGGATGTGGGTTGGTCTGCGCAGGGTCGAGGTATACTTGATAGGGACGACGACTTTGTTCTTTCTCAGACCCCAACTATAAGTCAGGTCACTGCCAGGGCAATGATGTACTGCGGAAGGTAAATGATACAGTGTTTGTTCTGTTACTTGTTTGCATCTAGTTGCTTGTGAGAACGGGCCTTCAACAGATCTACCATGGGGAACAGACTGGGGGGAAGTGCAGGGCTCGCTGTGCACGGACAAGTGGGGGGTGAGCTGCAGCTTCTGCAGGCAGCCTGTTCCACAGAGGCCTGGGTTCAGTTATGCTCAAAAATGGAGTCTAAGTGTATTATAAAATGGAGTCTGTGTTATGCTACAAGGTGAGCCGTGCAGCCCCACGTGTCGATCCGCAGCCACCCTGCCTCCTGGGCCCAGGCACATGGGGGGCTGCTGACGAGTCGTGTGCCTCACGTAGGAGAGTAAAGTGGGGGAGGGGGGTCCTAAAGACCTGTCCTCCCATACACTTTCTATCCCATTTGGTTTTTCTTTTTATTTTGCATTGCAGCCATCATTGCACCTCGAATTTCATTGTCCTTCTCACACCCTTCTTTAGTGTGCGACACTGATATACTCACCTGTTTGTGCGCATGTGGCCTTTGTTCTGGTTTAGCAGCTGAATGCGTTATTTGACATGGAGAAAAGAGCGGATCCAGTAAGGACGGCGCATCATGGGAAATGTCAAATGCAGTTGCTGAGTGCAATTTGGCACACAGTCTAGTTTCCGGGCCGGTCAAGGAGACCATTGTGCAACCTGTGTTATTTAGTACTTGTGGATTAAAAGTCTGTTGAGAAGGTAAGGAAGTTCGAGGCTTACCAGCTCTTCTGTAATGTCTCATGCCACATCCGTCAATCCTCCTCCAGGACTCCTCAAGAATATGCTGACTTGTCGCCATTCCGTGGATTAGCAAAGGTCTTGAGGAGAAAGCCCCACGTCCTGGAATAAAGCAGGATAACATACTGCTGCAGCTCCGAGTGCAATAGGGGAAGACAGACTGCCACTTCAGCCTTTAGTTTGTAAGTCAAGCAGGGTAACGGCACAGCAAGGTATCCAAAAGTGGTATGGAAACAATCCTCATCCAAGACGCCTCAAGATTCTGCTGACTCTGAGAGTTATTGAAAGACCCTGAGATGGCGTCTTTTTGGTCAAATCATTGATCCCTCTCCTGTCTCTCAGCTCTCTTTAACTAGTACTGAAGCCAGAATCAATTAAAGTAACATGCTGGTTTCCACTGCCCCTGCTCAGAGCTGTGAGTTGGAAGAATGCTGGAAGAACACTGTGATTAACAATGAAGACCTCCTACCTAGTATATCATGTTTCTCTGTATAAAATGCATATTCCAGATTAATAATGTTTTCCATCTTCTAAAATATCTAAGACCAATAAATATCTAATTGCTGCTAAAAGCACTATCTGCCTCTGACCAAGCAAAATCATTTCCCATAAAATGTCTTGGATGATGTCTCTATAGACCTTAAAACCATTTTGCAAAAACAGTTTTCATTGAGTGAGCAACTGTGAACACGATACCATTAAGGATTTAGGGTTTCCAATTCATTCATGTTCTTAAAAAACATGCTGCTTTCTGTTGCTGTATCCACTTCATTCTGGTGCCTTGGATTGCTCTGGTTGGCCATAAATGAAAGCGTAAACTTAAAAACAGCATCCTTAATTTAGGTATGGGAAATTTCATCAGGTATCCTTGGAGCGTATTCATCGGTTTTAAGTAAAAATGTCCCCTTTTAAAAATGTCACATCTATTGCACTCATTCCAGGTCAACCTCCAATCAAACTGCCACAACTTGACTTTCACTCTTTCTGTATTCTCAATTAGGACATTGAGATCAATGTTAGCTGCGCTCATTATTTCCAGGCAAGTTTTCTTCCAACACTTATGTGAGAGATCCTCCATAAATGGCAACAAAGCTGCTATCCTCGGGAGCATGGATCTGTGGTTTGGGTCGCATATAATAAATATCCTGTATAAGCTAAAGAGCTGCCATGTATACATAATATCAAGAGACAACAGACCCGTCTTGAACCGTATTACTTGTACTGGAACACAGTTGGGGGGAGAAAAGACTTTCCTTCAAAATAACCCCTCCAATTCCTTCCAGTTCAGTACACAGTCTATCATCTTTTTCTCTGCCCCATACATTATCGCTGGTGTCACCTTTTGTTTATAAAAGATTTGTAGAGAAGAGAATTTACTATACCTTCTATGTATAATGGAAGCCTGTGTGGCCGCCACTACCATTTTCCTCCTAATATCAGCGAGATATGGAATCTTTTTGTTATTATTGTTCTTGCTCATTCCCAAGTAGCCATAATCATTTACTACCATTAGATGCTTCTTAAATGCATGCCATTTCAACAGACAACTCTGCATTTTTGGGCCTTAAAACTAAGATATTGGTTTTCTCCACATTTATAGACAAGTATTTAGCAGTCACATTCTGCTCCAGGGCCATCAATGATCTTTGCAGGCCGATAGCTGTTTTATCCATTATAACTAAATCATCTGCACAGAGGAGCCACTGCACATTAATATTACCCAATTTAGGCGGGCTTGCAACTATGTTTTCCAAAAAACTCCTGATGTCTGAAATAAAGGCGTTAAAAAGCACCAGGCCCAATATGCACCCTTCTTTTAGCCCCCTTGCAGTTCGGATTGATTTGTCAGGAGTCCAGGCCTATTCATTCTAATTTGCAATGAGGTGTCTGTATACAGCTGTTTAACTAAAGAAAGCCAAAACATGTGGTGGGCACTCAGCCTTTTCCAATTTTGAAAACAATAGTTCAATAGATACTGAATCAAAGGCTACTTTAAAATCAATGAAAGCCAAATATACGCTCTCACCCGATTGGATAACTCTATTCTTGATCTGGGACAAGACCAATAGATTCACTGAAGTACCCAAACCATGGACAAAGCTAGACTGCTGCCAATTCCCCAGTGACCTCTTCTCCATCCAGCCACTGAACTTCTTAAGTAGCAGTCATGCAAAGATCTTCCGTGGGATCTGGTAATGTACAGTCCTCCTTCTTGAATATCGGCACAATTAAGGATTTTCTCCAGGACTGCAGCATCTGTCTTAGTTGTAATACCTTTTTAAAAATGGAGAAAATAACCGCCAACCACTTCTTTGGATGTTCTTTAACATACAGTTTGTGAGGGCATCTGGGTGTGGTGCTCTTGATATACTCCATCATTTTATCTTAACCAATGTGCTTTCCTGGTCAAATAATAATTCCAGTCACAATTGTTGTTAGGCCTCAGGTTTGGAAACTTGGCATATAGTTGCGTACAGTACTCTGCCCAAATGCTCTCTTGCATCGGGTTAGTCTGCATTGCTAATTGATCATCGTTAATACCCGCATTCAAAGTAGGCCACATCTGTGCACTATTCTTGGACTCCATTGTACGCAACATTCTTTCTCCGTCAAGCTGGTTAATATTGGCTCTCTGAAACTTCAGCCAATGTTTATATTGTTTTTTTTTGTTAGCGTTATTCTCTCTGGCATACAGGCGCCCCTCAGTGCTCTTATGTTCTTCCTCAACTGCGTCTTCCTGTTCTTGAGGACAAGGTCAAAGGCATGCCTTTGTTAAAAACTTTTCTTGCTACCCACACTATGTGTTTCCTTGAATAGACCTAAGGCTGCCTCATAGGAGACTTTGTGTTCCTCGCGACCCGGGTCTCCCAACAGACCTCTTCTACTAATGCAGGTGTTAAGTTCATTCAGTGATGAGGCAGTCCATATGAACCTATTCTGGCCCCCTGTGATCTGCAAATTATAGTTATATAAAACATATATTTCTTCTATGGATGGAGCCTACCAAGACAATAACAGTAGACTGTGAGACTGTGGAAGTACTTGTAATTCTTTATCTCCCATGAAACTCCGACTATCTGCATAAATATAGTCTATTGTTGACGACTTCTCCTTACGGAACCGTTTAAGTTTCATAGGCACATTTCCCTCTAAAGTGTGGTTAAGCATAACAAAACTACGCTCTTCCATTAGCTGTACTTAACAGATCACAGAACTTGCAAATACAAAATCTATGTACTCAACTGCTTGGATGTTCAAATCCCCCATAATGAGCATTGAGGTGGTCAATCTGTCCTTGCAAATTAAATCCAAGGCATACTCCACCCACTCTAAAAATTGGTTATCTGGTGTGGCTTTATGGTTCCAGGATAGATTAAGGATTACCACTTGCCCATTATCAACTGTCAGTTTATATAGTTCTGTAAAAGGATTTGGTGATGCCCACACTACCAAGGACCATCCAGGGTTCTTCCTACACGCTGTTAGTAGACCTGCCACTTGTTCACCTTTGCTTTCTTTGATTGCCGGAGCTACCGTCAATACATAGCCGTCCCATACGGTTTGGTCTACCAGCCATGTCTCCTGTAAGACACTATGTCAAGGCCTATCAGTGGGTTTTGATTGGTAGTGAGGAGGTGGTTGAAACCTCTAGTGTTCCAGGATCCCAGTGTCCAGAAATTATTTCCTGAAACCCCCTTCCGTAAGCTTGTTGAATTAAGTATGGTTAATATATTTGCACAAGTTCTTATTTTGGATCGAGTACTTGTTCCTCTATACAATAATCATGAACGAGCCTTGTTCATTTTCTGTGATGTATCAATTGGTATGGCAATAGAGAGCTGATTGGAAATGAGATGTGCCCTGGATCTACTTCCCTTTGCTTTCAATAAAATGGAAGTAACAGAGCTTAATATCAATACAAATTTCAGCAAAGTTGGCTCTCCCTATGAAGTCAACACCATCAATAATTGTATTCATTGAGGACATACAATTTGCAATATTTCTGCACACTACCCTTTTCCCTAGAGCAAAATATTAACCCATATGGCACACATGAGACAATAGTCTCCTTGGATGTCATCAAACTGGCAAACCAATGTATTGGAAAACAAAAAATAAAATTGACAACACTACACTAGCTTTCACCAGTTATAGTTAGGAAATAACTCATAAATGGTTACGAATTTATACTAAATTACATCTTTAACCCCTTTTACAGTGTTATGTTCTCAAAATAGCACTTTGCACATTTTGTTATTAAGAGTGTGTAGTGAAAGGCATAGATATGCAAGTTATGTTGGATATCTATGCTTCATCAGTATCGTCAATTTCGCTATTACAAGCTACCTTAGACCTTCTAGACAGACATGAATGGCTGTATATCTCTTTCGTTTCCCAGTGGCTGACCACCTAAGTAGATAGTAGATGGTAATGCAGCCACCTTACCCAGACCAGCTAAGTAGATGGCAGATGGACAATAGTGGAATTACAGCAGCATGTTATGCAGCACTCATCAGAACTATGTATAACAAAAATACAGGACTAATTCAGAAGGATGGGTGGGACAATTAACTGAATTGAAAATACCCTGAGAAACAACAGACCAAGATTCTGTCCCCAAAACACTGCATGTTTGCGAGAAGCATGGTTGACATCTGCCAAACTTAAAATCCTTCATCATTAGCACTGGGTTGAAAGTCATGCTGGACTGAACTTTTGTAATGAAGCAAGGCATGATATGACGCATGCTCTTTGGTCATGCCCACGCCTGCAAGGGCTTTGGTCTGACATGGACCATTAATTTATTTCTGCAATGTTGGTCGGGTATGGTACCCAACCAACATTGCAGAAATAAATAAATTAATCGGGTCCACGGACCCGACAGACATTGCCCAAATAAAGAAATAAACCGGGCCGTGACAGAGGAGCGGGATGTGGGTAGGACTGTTACTGCCTCTGGTGACCCCTGCAAGGGGGCACCAGAGGCAGTTACAGGGCTCAGCACCGCCCATTTTATTTATTTATTTTGATAATGTTTGTCAGGCCCGACTTATTTATTTATTTGGGCAATGTTTGTCTTTGTCTCTGCAGCAATGAATTTGCCCAGATTACCAGGGCTCAAGTCGAGGGTACATGGGTGGAATGAGTCCACCCACATTTTTAAGAGGGTGGACTCAGTCCCATTGGACCACAGCCATCAAGTATACAGGCTGGACAACTCACCACTGCACTAAATAACCTGATGAAAAACGACTAAGGTGAAATGTCCAATCTCGGTACTGCAACATTCAGGGAAAAACTTTGTATTGGTTCTTGGAGTTTTGGTGTTTACATGTGCACATTTTAACGTGTTGATTTTATGGAAAGTGAATGCCTTTTGTCTTATGCAATTTGGGTGGTTGTGAAAAGCCAATTTAGTGAAATATGCATATTTCAATTTGAACTTCAAATTTCTGATGTCACATCACATTGCAACAGAGTTTACCTGTTTGATATGTGGGCAGATCCATGTGCAAATGGGCAGACTCTTCTGTGACTGTGGGCAGGGCATACATCGCAGGGTTTTTGATTTTCAAATGTAGGCAGGTATGCCTTGAAGGGGGCACCAGAGGCCTCAGCCACGGCCTGGTTTAATTATTTATTTATTTGGGCACTGTTTGTCGGGTCCGTGGACCCGATTAATTGATTTATTTCTGCAATGTTGGATACAGGTACCCGACCAACATTGCAGAAATAAATAAATTAACTGGGTTGTGGCAGAGGAGCAGGACGTGGGGAGCACTGTTACTGCCTCTGGTGACTCCCGCAAGGGGGCACCAGAGGCAGTTACAGGGCTCAGCACCGCCCATTTTATTTATTTATTTTGATAATGTTTGTCAGGCCCGTGTCTTATGCCTGACTCCCACGTGTTGGCTGCAAGGAGCCATCGTGAACCACACACTGTGCCCGGTTTGCCACTCCGCGTTACATGGGTAGAGGAAGGAGAGGGCCAGTTGTGGTTTGGCCGACTGGAAGTCTGACTGCAGGTAAAGACCCCAAGAGGGAACATTGCAAACATGGTTTGCTGCAAACTTACCCATGCCCTTTCTTGGCCACGTGGAGGCTGGGCATGGGGACCCTGGCCCTAAATGCTGTTGGGTAAGCAGAGGCTGGCCGTACCTCTTACAGGGCATGTGGCCATAGGCCAGCTGTGAGGACTCTTGTGTTACCGGGTGTTGGCCACATCTTCTAGAGTTGGGAAATGTGGAGGATCCACAGTTGCCTCTGCAAGGTTTTACCTTCAGACCTTTTTGCCCTTTCACCAGCACTACAGGCCCAGTGTGCCACGAAGGGCAGGCTTCAGCAATTCTGTTCAGCCCAGGTCCCTGTGGGGAGACCGAACCGATTAATGTATTACTGCAATGTTGGTCGGATACAGGTACCCAACCAACATTGCAGAAATAAATGCATTAACCGGGTCGTGGCAGCAGTGGCGTCACCATTAACACAGAAGTAATGAATGTGTATTACAGAGGTAAGCTGGCATATGTATTGGGCACACTGCACATGCTCAGGCAGCATCAATCATGCTTTGTACAGGACAATGCTGGCCTAAATTGGGAACAGCCAGCATAGACATGTTGTTACAGAGGCATATTTTGGGCACAACCAGCATGCCAATGTGTTACATCAGTGACAGTGCTGTCTTACACTGGACACAGTGATCATTAAAATGTGGTGTGTTCTAAAATGTTCTTGTCTGCTGTTGGTGACATGGAATGTACATGTTCCCCTTTATAACTGATTGTAAACTTATGGCTTTTTGGTCACTTTTCCTGCTGTAAAATGCACCTTTTCAGCCCTATATTTGTAAAATAAATCTTGGGTGCTTGGGGGGGGGAGCCCCGAACCATCCCTAGATCCTTATAGCTCCCACCCTACGCTCGGCCACCCCCACTTTTTCAGAAAAATATCAACACATACACACTGGAAGAAATCACAAGAAACTAACCTTTGATAACTGCCCCAGACACCAAAAGCTATCTTTGGGACTGCATGGCTATCACTGCCTGTGATGCTCTTGTGTCAAAGGTCACACACCATCGCTTTTTAATATACAGCTTTGGGCGAGGTTGTTGACTTTTGGCTCGCCGGCCCACCGGCTGACAAAAAGTTAATGCTTCGGCCCCTCATTCAGAAAGGTTGGACAAGCCTGCAATAAGCCATGGCGGCCACAGGAAAGATTGTTTAGATGTGGCCTCCCCCGTCTACGTCATATTATAAATAACTTTCTCTGGATGGATTTACATCAACTGAGGTAAATCTGCATGACGTTGTTCCACATGGTTTCTTTTATTTCGATGTATTTCTTGTTTCATGCAAATCCGTCCAGCAGTGTTTGCTGTGCTGTGTCTAAAGGATGCACGTGTTCGTGTTCACCTATGGCAAAATGAACGGGCTTGGCACAAATACACATTTTTTCCAATGCGTAATAACATTTAAGCCATTACTACAAATTCTACCAAATATTCCTGTAGGGCAATATGTTGGGGTACATTACAGCAGTACATATCAAATGAGGCTAACGTTTTTAGTCATATTTGCAAAAGTGAATCGTTCATAGCTTTCAACTTAGACCTTAGACTATTTGGTGCAGAGCAACACAGGCTGACCAGAACGGCGGTTATTTGGGGCTCAGGTTGTTGGGTGTTCTGACCCATGTTTGGACTATTATGCTACAACATTTGGTGCTGTGGGCTTAGGAAATCCAAGATGGCCGAAAAAGCCCACATGTGCGCAAGAATCTATGAAAACCGCGCAGTTTGTGCGCACACCAAAATGGTCGCCTGACTTGCCACCCCCCGGTGCGGGTGTGCTGGGTCAGAAGAGCCATGAGTGAAATGGGGTGCCAAAGAGAAAAACAGCAGTGCCTGTTCGCTAGAAAGCACTTTAAAAATCACCCTTTGTTTCTCTGAAGGCAAGCTCAAAATGCCCATTTCAAACATTGCAGAATATCCAACAATCTCACTGAACACCAGCAACATTTGACAGAATAAAGTCTTGTGGGCATACAAAATCTGGAAAGAGGATGAGCCTAAAACAATGTTCATAGCAAAACTGGCTGAGCTGTGGATTCCATCAGTTTAAGTAAATTTGGACTGAAAGGCACTAAAAATCTAAATGTTTAAAAGAAATGAGTGACCTACTTTTGAGTGTCACATAGGTTGCAATTGTTTAGATGTCATAGTTTTAAACTTAGACTCAGCATTCTAGCTGCATGCGTAAAAATTGGAAGTTTGATTTGGACAGGAAAACAGGCAGCCAAAGAGACATTTAGCTGAGGCCTGGCTTAAAAAAAGAGAGGGAATTTTGCCAACCAGTTACCCCCGACAGGAGTTGAGACTTGCACAACAGCTGTGTTCCCAGGCCTATCTGCCTTTTGCTGTTCCCACCAAAAGGGATATGACACTTCTCTGATTGAATTACCTGGTCTCTGCAGGAAATTGAACAAAGCCCTGTCCTGACTCAGGCAAATGTTTTATTGGGGGGGTCGTAAAAGTGGCTTCCTCCTGGAAGGAAAGGGGAGGAGCACTGCCTGTGAGAGCAAGCTGGCTTGGCAGAACTGGAGAAACCAGAAATTCAACCTTGTGCTGGGGGGAAACCACACCCCTTTGGGGCCAGAACATAAATCTAAAAAGATGGATCATTCATAGAGCGGACTTGTGAAAATTTGATATCATTATTCTTGTGATTTTTCTGTGCACATTTGAAGACATGTTAGGACCCGGTGGTATGTTCAGGGGGGTTTTTAGCGGAAAAGAGGATATTACTCTAAATGTATGTATGTTAAAAATCTGACACTCCACCACCTAATGCCCACATGCTTTGCGAACATTTGTGTAAATGCGGGGACAAATCCAATATTGGTAACCCGACCAAAAAGTGAAATATATTGCCATTTTTGAACCCAAGCTCCTAGAAATGACAGAATTGGAACAGGGGCTACCATCAGTAAATGCATGATGTGTGTATGCAATGCCAAACAACTGTCTATCGGGGAAGTATGTATTTGGATCAGCTATAGATTTGTGTGTAAAGTTGACAGGGGAGGGTTCTCTGACTTATAAACAGACACCTCACTTCATTCCCCCAATCAAGGGGAAGAGGAGGAAGTGGCCAATGACAAGTGGAGAGGGGTAGGGCCTAGAAAGCTAGCCTCTCCACCCACTTTCAAAACACATAAAAGCAGACAGTCAGGACAGATAGAGACATTCTATTCCATCTGCTGCGGGACGCTCTGCCGGGAAAATCCATACTTTACCTCCATCAACCTCCAGAGAGCCAACAAAGAGACTTCAATCTATCCACCTTCAGAGACCAAGACTTTACCTCAGAATTTGTAGCAGAGAGGTCAACTACAAGCTAAATCCCTCTTTAGCAGGCCTCAAATCATTGCAACTATTCACGGCCAGGCGAGCTGTTTGAATTCTTTGCCAGAAAGCAGTGTTGTATCCAGAGAGAGACCAGCTGAACCGGAGACCGCTGTATCCGGACCCACAGACCTGATTAGAACCAGAGACCCAGACCAGACCAGCAGAGTAGAGCTGACCCAGACGCTGTGTGCAGAGACCGTCCGTGGCGAGTGAAGAAAACCCGCTGACCAGATCGTGACGAGGCCCAGTCCTTCTAAAAATTAGGAGTGAGTATCCGCCAAAACTGTGCAGAACCCAATCTCTTAGTTAAAATAATCTAATGCAAGCTATTTTAACTTGAGTAGAACTGTCTCCTAGAGATCCTGTCACCTGTCATTCTTAAGCTGCGAGCTGTCATATGTAATTCCAAAGTTGCACGCTGTCACTTGTCATTTTGAGTTGTTTTAAATCCAAAAATCTACCTTTACTAAATCGTTCATAACTCCGGAACCGTTTGGGTTAGGAACGCTGAGATCCTAGGCTGTCCTAGGACTCCAAACCGATAGTGCTACTCCTTGTAGTTCCTCTGTAATCGCGCCCGGCGCACTCGGAAAAATCTGCCGCAATTTGACATTTTGCCGCGAATTGAAAGGTTAGCTCACGTGTAAAAATCTGCAGCTGCTTGCCTTCCGCTGCAAAAATTCGTTTGCAACCTGACAACCATTCATAGAGCATTGCTAAAGAGATCCTGAACTCATTCAAAGTATCTATCACTCACCCTGAACCTCTAGAGGGAATTAAAAGCATTTTAGCATATTTTTCACTTCCTTGCAAACCACATTCAAAGCATTTTGGGCCTGTGTTTAAAACTCCGACCTGTTTTCCTCTAAGCTTGCTGGGGGGGAACTGAATTTCGTATTGTATTGATTGCATTCCTGAGAACTGTGTGCTCACCTTTCCATCTCCTTATATTGCATAAAGGGGGGAGTGAATTTTCAAAGAAAAGTGATTACATTGTCTTTTAGTGAAGTCCTATCAAGTCGATTTCTGTGCTGCATTCTTTTTCATCTGTGCAATTCATTGAAACCATAAAGCATTCTCTGATACTTTATTCCCCTGTTCCTAGTCATAAGTCACCAGAACTGTGCTATTGTAGGATTGCTTATTGCTGATTACTGCTCATATGCCTAAGTGTGCTATCAATTATTAATGTATTATCAAAGTGTGATATATCTATAAATTGTTAATTTCTCAAATAAATCTTTTAAATTTGCAAAACAAACCTACTTCTTGACTCAGTGGGGTCAGGGGGATTCTAAGAGAAGGGTAATATACAGGGGTAGTCATCCAGAACTCATGAACTGGGCATACAGATATATCAATAAGGGTTTTCATTCAGTATTCTAGACTAGGTGTTGACTTAGCAGTAGTGTTGAATTGAATCCTCTTACAAGGTATAAATGAAATTGCGATGCTTTTGGTGAACTAGCAGAGCAATTGTCAGGATACTCTTTTGGGTTTGCTGAACAAAGAAGCACAAACAAACAAACGCTGGTCAAGATAATGCATTCTTATTGGCGCACTATTACAAATAGTGGAAATAATTGCAAGGTGAAAAGTCTACATTGCTGGAGTAACAAGACACAAGAATCTTTTTAGTTAATTGGAGCAGGTCCTCAGAATGCAGTTGCTTTGTACAGTATAAATTAAAGCAATATGTCATGCCTTCTTTGCTGTCTCTTTGCTGAAAGGATTATTTATAGCAGTTTTCATCTCTGTGTACAGATGTGTTTAGTCCTCAGCACCCGATCTTTGTGTGGATGATTTCAGCATTATGACCTCACAGCTTGTTAGAAGCGAATGAATGGGCATGTTAGAAAAAAGTAGCTAATGTTAGTCAGTACTTTGGGAAATTGGCTTCCTCTTTGGAAGCAGCAAAGGTTCCATTGCAAATAAATCTTCAGAAATCAAGTAACTTGCCAACCGTGTTTGGATTTGGGGAAAAATACTTTTGGCATGAGACAAGAGTGGAATCTAGGGGCCTCTTTATGAGTTTGGCCGTATTTTGGCGGCAGAATCGCCCGAATATATTGTTTGGTGGTGCACTAAAAGTGACAGTAATGGAATTATTGCAACTTTTTCCCAGCACCGCCACCTTCGTACTGAAGGCCCATGTGCTTGTGAGTTACATATAACTATGCAGTTGCCTACATTATGCTGATAACGACACACGATTTATGTAACTCATCATAACCCCAATTCCAAGAGTATGAGACATGATCTGCTTATAATCCAAATGGAAAGTAAAACAAATGCAAAATGTGCTAATCTTATAAAAAATACATTTAAAAAAATGTGTGCCTACAAATATTATGATCAAAACATTATCTTGCAGACCTCTAGCACCGTCTCAATGAACACATAGAGCCAGCAACTTATATTTTATCTCTTGCCAATGTCCTTGTGAGGAACCTGCTCCTGTACATTGTATGCTTCATTCAGAACCAGGAAGCCCTTACTGGAACAATTTGACACAGTGGAACATTGCTTACTGTCTGGGTTCTTTGTGAATGCATGTGCAACATGTATGCAGTACACCCCTTTTGGTGCGATTCTTTCGCCACTGGGTTATTTGGAGCGCGGGAGGTTTAGACGTGGCTGACATAGCAGCCATGTCTAAACGCCCTCACGCTAAATCTGTGCACACAGTATATAATAAATCAGCATAATATTGTAAGGATATTTGGCATGTTACAGCACAGAGTACAGCACTACTGCACAGGTAGCAAACAGCACAGAGTACAGCACTACTGCACAAGTAGCACATTTTTTTTTGCAGCACCACCACAAGGGTGCGGTGCATTGCTATATGGGTTACCAGATTAACAAGGAAAGACAGACTATTCAGTCAAAAACGATTTTAACATATAAGATGCAAATCTATTTTTACAGTTAAAAGCACACGTGCTCATTTAAAAATGCACACTATTTTCACCTGAAATGCCTATGGTGCGAGAGACACATTTGAAAATTAACAGCTAACCTATTAACCATTAACCTGACTAATAAAACCTTATTTAACATAACCCACTAATAAAATGTGTTCTCCACTGCAGAATTAGGCATACTCTGAAAGCCATTTAAATGTGTGTGCAGATTTTTTTTTTCTTCTCTTCTCTGCCTGTTTCTCCGTGTTTTTGTGCACAATAACTGCAGGAAGAAGGAAGTCAGATTTGCAACAATTGCAAATGTATAAGCGAAGCTATTGTTGAGAGTAGGAGGATGAGAGATGATGGATTTCATTGGGACACGTCATACAGAGGGCTGGGATGAAAGTTTTAGTGGGCAGTATCGGGGAAAAAGACAGGCAGACATTTTTCTGCACTACTGGGGAGAAGACCTGGCTGTGGGACTCCTGACTGAATGCAGATTCCTGCGTCCTGCTACAGTCCAGATTTGGCAGAGCTGGGAGGAAGACCTTTTCCTGGTTGGAGGCATTCCTATCTGCAAAAGCTAAGAATTCCAGGCAATGACCCCTGTTTGAAAAGGAAAGGCGATCCTTTTACTGGGGTTAATCTTCAAGGGAACCACATTCCGAAGGAGAACAGCTGAAGAAAACTTTGAACAGATAAGGTAATTACATAAGCGTGGGAGCCGTGTGTGCACGAAAATATGCAGTCAGTGTAGGAAAGGGGATTCCTGTGCGTGTCTTAATCAAATACCAATGTTGCAATTTGAGTTCTGTTCTCCGCCACTCTCTTTGCAGTGTGTCATAGACAATGCTTTTACTGTACCATTTTATTTATTTCTGTAAAGAATGAGATCGTGTTTAAATGCAACTTTTATAATACAGAAAAATATTTGAAAACAGACGGGTGGTGTATTTACTATTTACCATTACAATGCCGATGATGTGGGGAGATTTTTAAACAGTGCAATGGTCATTTTAAGACAGATGTGTGCATGTCAGAATCAGTATGAATAATTGTGAGTGACTGTAGCATAGCTTGTTGGAGGTACATGAGCCAACGGGAAGAGAGACTCTCTGAACATAGCTCCCTACCGTATATAAGGTAGTGGAAATTACCACAAGACTACCATATATAGCTCTCTGTCGTAAATAAGTCAGTGAGTTCGCCCATGGTGGCACACCAACACTATCACTGAAAATGTGGTATTCCTAAAATGTAGTTCTGAGGTCTCTCTAGTGATCACACGAAAAATCTAAGCAAAGATAAGGGATTCTGGACATTGGGGCCACAAATAAAACAAGGGAATTATGCTCACCAAAATACCACCAACCACGTATACCAAATATGCAGGTCTGGGTGCTGAAATAATGCATGTCCATTGTATTATTGTTGCACATGGCCAAATCTGAATACAAAGAGTGATTATTGCTAAGTTATTTTTCGGCGGTAATAAAATACCGTCAGGCCCCAAATCTCCACAAAATACCCTACAATATGCACTGTTACAAAACTTATACGTCACTAGCGAGCATTTTTTCCCTTCGAGGATTTAGCCAGAATAGCCTTTTAGGTTACCTTTTTTGTGTCAAATTGCTTCATCCAGGACAGGCTGAGAAATGTTTTTTTTTGTGTTTGTATAATGCAGTGCATTAAATCGTTCGTTTATGACACTTACTTAAGACAGTGCCTGGATGTTGTGGCAGTCTGGCACAGTACCATATTAAAATTTTATATTATTTCTGTTACTATTATTATTACTGGCAATACTGTATCTCTTGGTCTATCAATATGCGCCCAGATCGATACTATTGTGATAGCCAGAATTCGTTTGGCACCAGGAAAGACTGGAATGTGTGTGTGCGCGCTATCTATTTAATGCGGACATAGAGTTCCACGAACACACTCTTCTCTAGAACTCCCAGCAAAACGTGTCCCTCTCATTGTATATACATAACCATCTATATGCGCATTCATGAACCTGCACCTGTAACTCGTTCATGTTAAAGGTGCAGGTTCTTGACGTAGTGCCAAAACATCCCAGCGCCAAGGGGTCCCTGCGCCCTACTGGCTGCATTAAGCAGGGTGCGCCAAAACGGGACCTGTGGCCAAACGACCACGCCATAACGTCCTGCGCCGAGTCAGTCGTGCAGATACGTCCTGCTCTGACATGTGTGAACAGAATATGTGCGTGGACACTGCGCAAGCTATGTGGTTGATGTAGCTTGCTCCTGGATAACAGTACCTTGGGTTACTCAAGTGTATCCAGTTTAGCACGAGTGTCTTTCCCTTGAACTATTACAATATCTAGTGAGGATTAAATTGTGACACTGGGGGTTAACAAGTAAACACGTCATCTATGTTTCTTTAAGGAATTTGGAATTCATTAGCAAGATTGGACAGATGTAACATGACGTTCTAGAGAGTATATGACACAGTGTTTTCAATATAGTAAACATATAGTAAACATAAGTAAACAAATAGAATGAGTTAGATGCCCTAGATCTGTGTTATGGTAGCTTAGGCAACTAGTATAATCAAAATAATTAAATGGAACATACTTTAAAAATAATAATGGTGTTTCATTGAAGCAGGGGAGGCAGGGCCCCTTGTGGACATCCCCATCGAGGTTAGGCAGGCAGGGCCGTTAGAAGATCAGGATGGCCTGTTCCTCATGCAGTAGATGGAGGCAGCCGCAGCAAGCATCAAGGGAGGACTACGGGACAGCTTCTGTATGAGACAGAAGAATTGAGTAATGACCCACGGTGATGGTGCGAGGGGTAGGGCTCTCAGGAAGAGGCTTAGTGGAGAATTATCCTGTGGAGGTGACCCAACAGAGATACCTGACAGGGAGGAGAAATAACAGGCTGAGGAAGGATTCAAGGATGTGGTGGAGGAAGGGCCTCTTCCTGTATCTGCCAGGATTAAGGGGGCAATCAGGCACATGATGGGCAACAAGAATGAGCAACCTCCATCTCTGTACGGAGACCATGCTGTCCCAGACATGGGACTATTTTTCCTGCCATCAGGGAGGACGTGATGTCTTCTTCATGATGTGGCACTGTGGAAAAAGCAGGAAGCAGGGACAGAAGATAACAGGAAAGGGTATTGCCCTAGTGATGAAGGCCATAAGGTGGCATACAAAACTATACTAGGTAAATAAGTCTCATGCACCCCCAGAACCTGTTAGTGCCACAGCTGCCAAGACCAACCCCTCTCATGATGGTGATGAGGAAGTAGGTCCTAGCGCTTTCCAGGGACCCAACCTTCCATCTTGATCAGTCAGTAACAGTGGCATTGGAAAGCGTACTCTGTTTCTGGCACTCCCACCAAGTAAATTGAGGCAGTCCATCACTGGCAGAAACCATTATTGGGCAGGGGACCTCACTTTATCATGAGGCATGCAGAAGCCTATTGATACGTGACTGCGCTCTGTGGGTGAGCCCAAGTACCCAAAGGGGTGGCTGTGTCTGGGGGGCTGGAAGTGATGTTGATATTCTGGATTTTCTGGATGCCATGTAATTATGTCATGTACTTTCTTATCTGCGAGAGTTTCATTCTTAAAGAGACTGTAAACAGATGGAGGTGGACTTCTATTAATAGTAGAGTCTCTGCATTCAGAACTCATCCTCAGGCTCACTGCATTTCAGAATCAATGGTCGTTCCTCCCTGAACTCTGATGCACCCTAATCTTTGTCATGATCATCATCCATCTTGTCATCCTCATTATTGTCCAACTTCTCAATGTACAGGGATTGTGGAGATAGTGGCATGCTATTATCAACTGTGGCATGCGTTGTTCTTCCGTAAATTCCAAAACATAAGATTAGAAAAACTACCCTGTCTTTCTGCCTCTGAGACAGTTGACAAAACTGAAGGTGAAACCTCTTCTGATGGTCTCTGTGGATGTCCATTGTTGTGGTATTGCTTATATTGGTGCATGTAATAAAGAGCAACGTGTGATGGGTTATGGACCATGCCCAATTCTGATATCCTCAGAGGACACAGCAAGTATAGCTGCAAACATAAAAAGCCGACGAGCAGCAAATCCCTCTCTGTCTATGGCTCATTCAGCTTCTGACGTGTTATCCCAGATTATTTCATTCAATCAGTGACTGGTGTGACACCTGTCTCACTGAATATCTGGTTTTGCCTAGCAGCATATCAGACCAGCATGACTCTTTCAGAAGCTGCTCATCCACCTAGGTATGTTAATGTTAATGTTAAAGGATATT